>NW_026099575.1:30917298-31061544 GCF_025091365.1 Daktulosphaira vitifoliae
TTTTATAATGCTATAATTTTTTGAAAAGTGTATGGATCAACATAATTTTTTTATGAGATATAATATTTTTTAATAATCCGTTTTTCATTCGACATACTTTATCTTAATCAGGATATTAATAAGGAACTAGCAGATCATGTAGCTTTTGGAATAATCTATCAATTTTTTAAAATTAAACACTATCTAATGATTTGCATCGAAGCGTTTTTTTTTTGATAGTGATTTTAATCACTGTCAGATATCATTATACTTGATCCAACTATGCAACGTCATCACTTTGCCGCGACCCCCCTGTGCTGGGTTTTTTATTTAATGATAATGGAAAAAGTATTAATTTGATATATTATACAAAGAGGCAATTCATAAATGGCTATTTATACAACAAAATTTTACGTTATAGACAAGAACTATGAAAAATAAAAAATAGTCAATATTAATATTATTTTCGATTAATTAAGTGGTTTATGTTAAAAAAATTGCTCTGTATTTTGTTTTAATTTACAGATATTTACTAATGTATGCATTAATATAAGTTGCATACATTGTGTATTAAAAATAATGGGAATGTAAAATTTTAGGTTTAAGATAGTCAAGACTCATGCAAACTCAATACTATTCTTAAAAAGACCATATTTCAAGGAGAATAATAGGGAATCAGCAGACATATATACCTTAAAGACACAGATTAAACAATTTTTGTTAGTAAGGTATAAAATTCCCCTTAAAATCAAAATTAATTGACAAATAACCAATCTAGTATTAATCGTAACCAGGCCAATTGAATAGATTAAGATAATGATTCTTTTTTAAAGCAATTAAAAGGTATTTAGAAACAAAAATTTCGACAAATTTCCTAATGAGATACTTATTTTATCACGCAATTGACTTTCAGCTATAAATATAATTGATGAATGGAAGAATTTATTTCTGGAAAAAAGGTCACTTTTAAAAAAAATATTATGCTACTTACAAAGTAATCATTGAGTGTAAACAAGACACAGTTATAAACTATTTCTTTACTCATTTCAATTTTAGTATCTGATATTTAATAGGCTATAATGGATTTCATAGAAAAGATTTCAATCTCATTTCACAAAAAAATATTGGCAATAATTATTTTAATTACGTTATCTCTTAGTTACTGTAAAATGGAGAACAGTCAGTTACTGTTAACAACAAGTTGAATTTACAGGAAGTGCAAAAAACCTGACTTGTCGCTTTCGCATGTTCATTTCATAATATTAGAATATTACATTGTTTCGGTAACTGGTATATAATATTTTTTTTAGTTTAGAAAAGTATATTTTTTATTCGTCTACTTTTGTAAAAAAATTAGCTATTTAATTTTTATTACATAATTAAAGTTTAATGATTACTCATTTCATTTTACTAAAATAATTTGTAAACTATTTGTATAAAAACTAACTATTTGTTTTTTTTAATGAGAATTTTTAGTTAATTAATAATTCAACTTAATATTTTATCAAGCATAGGTCATTTTATAGTTTTACAACATTTAATTATGATAGTGATATTTTTAATATTACAGTATAACAAGGTGGGCAAGGATGCCATGCCTCTCCTCATTGTTAGCAATATTCGTTTTTAAAATAAAGTGATTAACAAAAAAAAAAACAGGTCTAAAATTTGAAATTTTGTATATTTTTTACTATGCCCTTTTTCTATTATGAAATTCTGGCTATACAACTGCACTATTATTTTATTTGTTGACATAGTTTAATACTTTTAAATATGCGAAAATAGTTAATAACTCATGGGTTATTAAATTTTTCAAAAGTTATTTAGCTTATACTTATTATTTCAATACAGAAAAAATATTTATGTGAAATAAATTTAAAAACAGATAATTAAAAAAATTAATAGCTATAAACGTTAATGTTGTGATCTAGAAGAACACGTTGTCATAAAATATTTAATTTTGAGTAGTTTCGTCGCGTTTAACTTAAGTAATATCAATTTGACGTAAGAAACGAATGCAACTTAAAAATGTTATTTGGAATTAGCCCGAAGAACTTTACAAAAGTGTTTACCATCTCAAGAGTTATTATATCACTATAACTCTATGTGATATGATTGAGTGATTTGATAAAAATTTTATCATAAGAAGATATTTGGACATATCTACTGCATTGTTGTATTTGGTATCAATAAACTAATAAACTACATATTGACTCGTTTACAACTCAAGCAAGTTACAGTAGCGGTCCGCTATTTATCGGATGATAAAAGTGAAAGCAAATGCTTCAGAATAACAACGGCGATTATAAGCGTCCGATCGAACCGATTTTATGTTTCTTTTTAATAGTCATTACGTTATAGATTCACTTGGAAAGTATTAATTGTGAAATGTTGACGAGGTTCAGCTGTTGGTATGAATTTGATAAATAAATCCTAGTTAGTGTATTCTGATGGCGCTATATTATTTACTTCAACAATAAGTGACAAAAAAAACAAAAATGTTTTCGGTACATTTTTAGGATAACGAGTAAACATAATATTATACAGTTGAAATAAATGATCTCAGATAGTACTTGTATTATGCAATTATATCTATATGTGTGGGCACGTGCGATTATGAACGGACACTGTTAGACAACACTGTAAAAGCGCAACTACTTGCCGGGAAGTAGCTACTGACTGAACCATGTTTTTATTGTTACATAGTACATCCGACGTGACAAGAATTCGCAGTTTGCTAACCTAATTATTGTACATCACGTATGCTGATTATAGATAGTAATATTATTGTTAAAATAATGCCTGGAAATTCATGAAAAATGCAAGATTAAAATTCTTTTAATAATTTGAAATGTTAAAAAGACCACAGTTATGTAATTCCATTTGAATAACCTTTGCAAATGTTTTATATAATTAACTTATAGACATAGACAGAGGAAAGGTTGAGTCCCGCTATCACAATATAGTAAAATGACTTAACACAAATTTTCGGGATCCATCTATGTAAAATATATATAATTTAAAACATAAATTTTTAAATAAATGATGACACGCTTCTAACTAAATATGTCTCAAGTAAAATATTGATTAAGTACTGAAGAAAATTTCCGCAATAATGATGGTTTACATATAAAAAGGCTTTTGATTTCAGTAAAATAGTTTTAAGTCATTGTAGTATAATACAATATTTAAAAAAAAACAGTCTTTCTACAGAAAATTTGAATATTGAAAGTAACTTATACTAAAACTATCAACAAAAAAGGTAAGAATTATTTAAAATATTATTTAATACTTATTTTTGAAAACCTCTATTATATTTTTAGAATCATGTTTTAATCATTTATTTATTTAATTATATAAACGCTACAAAAATGGCTTTATGACATTCTTAATATTAACATCATTATTATTAGTGTTGTAGGACACCATTAAGAAAATATAAGTCAGTTTAATAAACAATATTTTAAGATAAATCACATATTAAATTTTAGACTTTAATTAAAACTGTAATATATTGAAAAGTTAATATTAATATTAATCAAATGTGTTTTATACAAAAATTAATAAGTACACATTATATTAATTGATTTATTTATTTAGTCTATAACCACGGATCTTCTATGAAGTTCACGGTTTACTAGTTATCAGTGATCCGTGAAACCAGTTACTATAATAATTTAACTTGCTATGTCATTGCCAAAGTAACAATTTATAACCAGATTACTCGTCTTCTAATTGTAAATCGATTCACAGGTATAAAATAATCTACCATTTGATCCTTAGATAAAAGGAACTTTAAACTCAAAAAGAGTCTAAAACAAAAGAATTAATAATTTAAAAGGAAAGAAGATGAAAAAAAAATCCTTTCCCTTAAATTTATCAAATATACTAAATTGTATGAAAGGTTAAGTTTTCAAGATACTCTTTTTTTCACGCCTACATGTACAACAATAATAAGTGTTATTTGGTTCATGCAAGTAGTTTTTTTGCAAAATATCTATATTATACACACTAAAAGTGTATAAACAAATTTTTGTAGGATATACGATAATATTTTAGTGGTAAATAGATATATTTACGACATATATATGCAGCATGTATTTTCATATATCTCGTATCACCTTCAACACATCATTGGTTTTCTCAACTATTTTCAGATAGTTGTTTTTTATATTCCTATTTAATTATAAATTTAAAAGTAAGAAAAATTTGTTTATCTTTAATCTTTTGAATGAATACGGTTCATTTACCGACTGTATAAAATACAGAAAGCACGAGAATTTTGAAAGAGTGCACTGACATTTTAAGGTTATGTAATTTATTGTACATTGGTCAGTCTTCAATTTGATTGTAATGATAGTAAAAAACTAGTAAATGTAACTAAATACAAATATATGCCTACGTGTTATACCTATATTATAAGTAAACATTTATAGCTTCATATGTTTTATACCCGTTCTAGAAAACAGGAAACGCTTGTTTTTACGAGAGGAAACTTACATAAGTTCCTACATTGATTTAATAATATTATGATGTGTTTAATCAATTGTATAATTAAATTAAATATATTTAACATAAAATTAATTAAGAAAAATGTTGATACATTATATGTAATTAAATATTGATATAACATACTCAGACATTTTTACCATCTTAGATGAAATTTTGTGTAATCATAATTGTAAATATAAATATTTTTATCGTAGTATGTCTTTGTTGATAATTTAAACATTCAATAAATAATTGAATTTATACTTAGATTTAAGTATAGACGTTATAGAAATTAGCAAGGGCGTATATAAAATATTTTTTGGGGAGATGGTTAAAATTGTTTTTTAATTTGGACAGAATTTTATAATCAATTTCTTTAATGGTCTTTTTTTTTTGTTCATAATCTTTATAAAAGTATATTTTTTAGTCATATACTAGGTTTTCGTGTAAATTTCGAGAGGGGGGATAGTGTTGCGACTTTCTAGCTCATAGGTTGTGAAGCATCGCCGTTAATTATGTTAAAACACTAAATTAATGGATTAAAGATTTAAACATATTGTAGTGATTGGAGAATATTTAAAAAATTGTTATCGTAATTTATAATATATTTAGTTTAAATTATTATAATTCAGTTGCATAACTGAAAGATTACCTTCTTGCATAACTCTCTACCACCCCTTCATAAAAATGATAAATCTCATTTTTTTAACTACATCAAATTATATCTAAAAACTTTTTAATCGATGTATCGATTTGATTTATTGTTCGTATTATTTTTATATTATTAAAATACATAAATAAGATGAAATAATAATAAGTATCCAAAATAAAGTCAATACAATAAGAGAATGTTTTATTCTTAGAATAACGCCGTCATCATAAAAATAAATCAATACACTAAAACGCTACTCATGTTTTTTATATAAATACTTATCATCATATTTAGATTGAAAAAAATATCGATCTTCTGATTTAATTTAAAAAGTGTGAAATAGGCTGGTATGTTATAACAGATTTAAAACTGATGACATGAATTTATCAAACGAGAAATCGTATTTTATCATTGAATTGATAGATCTATGCTATAATTTTTTATCAAACAAATTTTCTGAAGATATCAGTTTTTTTGATAAAAATCACGTATAAATGGATTTCTTCTTTTTAAGTCTATTTCAAATATTTAATTTATTTTAGACATAGGCACAACTATATTAAAATTTTTGGCGTACTTTAAGAGGATACCTACAGACCCGAGCGGGAGTTCGATTTAACCACTACCCCCTCCTCATTATTATCGCTACATAGGTATATTCATTGGAAAAAAACTACAATTATTATACAATTCAATGCAATTATTATCATTATCAGCCTACGTATATAAATACATTTTGACGACTCGGCAAAATACAACTTTTTTAAAAATTATTCTTAAATTATAATTTTGACAATAATGAAATAATAAAAAATACAACATCAATTATATCAATATTTGTATGGCCAAACCAAGAAATGCGTTCTAGTTTTTTTGAAGGTGCCAAAGTCTCTTTATTTTGTTTCTTAATTAGGACTTAAGCATAACTAATGTATTGTTCTGAGAGTACACATTAAAACGCTTTTCTTTATTTCCACTAAATAATAAAAAATAGTATCTTTATCTTGAAATTGTAAATACTTAAGATAATTTCCTAAGATACTACAATATGAAGACATTCAGTGCCACACTTAGGGGGAACTTCGGGTGCACAAGCCCCGGTGCAAGTTTAAGATACTAGTCTTATTATTAGCATAAACATATGTGAATATATGCATTGAAGTTGTTTTTTTTACTTACTCTCCATTTTAAAATATTGGAGAACAAAAAAAAAAATTGTAGGTACATTTTCTATAAAGCGGCATTCAATTTAATAATGGTGACAATTCCTGAAGGCCTAACGATCTAAAGATACAACTAAATAATATCTTTTAATAAATCCATAACTTAAGTAGTATTTTATTGTGTATTTACTACTACGTGTATTTAGAAAAAAAGTTGTAATATATTAACATAAATTAATATAACAAACATTTTTATCAAAGTGAACAACCATACTAAATGGAGAGCTATTAATAGAAAGATTATTAACAAAATTAAACTAGGTCTGAAGTTTTAAAATAAAACGCTAAAAGGGTAGTTAACTTCATACAACATACAACTTATTGTATTCGCGTAATATGTTTTTACATACTGGCCGTCGGCTATACCCAACGTAAAGATAGCAACAAGTTGCGCCGTGGCCTCGTGTGAAAGTCAGTGATTCTTCCGTGGCGGGAAGAAAGTACACGAGGTTCCCTGAATGTGAATACTATTTGTGATAAAGAGGGGACGTACGACCTTGCCCGGACACTGTTCGCAGTAAACTCAATATAAAACGCTCAGGAGGATGGTCCTCCATGTCAATCCGCAACGGACTTGCAGACAACGTGAGCTAAGTAAACACATTGTATAAAACACTATGGATCGCCACCAAATAGTGGTTAGTACAGTAACTATATAATACATATTTTATAATATTTTTTTCTACATTATACTCCGCGTTAAAAAACATTTTATAAATCATATTCGTATGCAGTTATCATTTTTGAACGGTTTTTATTTCGTTTTGTGTTGTATTACAAATAGCGATTTACAATATTAAACTTTGTGTTTTTTATCTAATATAAACAAGTGTAACGTATTGTATGCATACTCGGATTTGATAGGCAACCGACTTGGGCGGAGGACTATATTAACTCAAAAATTATGTGTGGTATCGTATAATCTCATGTCTATTAAATTCACTGATTAAATAATTTACAACTAATGACTATAAACATTTATTTTGATTTTCAAACATCCATTTATGTTTTTAATTAATATTGTCTCTTATGCAATATTTATTATTCGATTTTTTACTCTTTTATTTATAATATTCGTAAATAAAATACATAGAATATGCATATATACTATGTATAATATAAAAATTAGTACACTAGTGTTCCGATTTTCAATTTATTTATTGTTATTTTTCACTATCTACGAAATTTCCCACACACTTTCCCGCCGTTTCCGGCAATTTCAACGTCGGTAGAACACGGTTTAGTTAGACTGAGTTTTTACATCATACTAATAAAAACACCTTGTCTGCGAACATTAATTAAGGTAAAATTGAATTACACACAAATGTTGGTTTTAGCGATTTAGCTGGAGATTAGGTCCAAACAACTAAAATATGTCTATATATATTACTATACGCACTGTAGAGTTTGTATCAGTTCGGTGATTTTGTTTTCATTTTCAATATTATTAAGTTAACTTCATTACCCATATGCATTAACTCGTTATAAATTTGTGCACAATATAAACATTTATTTTACACTTAATATGATACTTCATATATTCTAAATTGCATAAGTGGTATTTCCCTAATTTATGTCACATATTTTTTTTTTTTTTTTAATTAGGCGATCTAATAGTTTTAAATAAATTATTTTATCTGTAATTGTATTTGCTCCGAGCTAATTTAAAATTGCAATGTTCTTCTTCAATAGACCGCCAAAAGAACATATAATGCATTGCAGTAATTATACAATGTTAGCTATCAATTGTTGATTGGCTGACATTGATGTAATTATTATAGTTGCTGTCAAGTCTGTAGTTCTGTGTCTGACAGGGTCAAAGGATACGCTACCGCGGCTAATAACCAAACATTATTTATTGTTCAGAACATAAATTCCCACTTAAATTTATTTCATATTTGTATTGATTAACAACAGAGGTAAACTAGTCGCTGTTGATGATGACAGACAAAATTTTAGACTAAGTAATTCTCCTTGTGGGTAATTCATTTTAGGTGGAAATTTTTCAGATGTGTTGTTTAAATACATCAAGTTTATAATAATAATTAATTTTATTAAAACTATCATACGATAAAATTAAAACAACATTATGACGCAAGCCTCTGGGAAGAAACAAACGTATTTTCAAACACTTTCACTACAAGATCAAAGCAAACATACAAGTTTGTGCGCTTTGGTCAGTGAAAATTTACTCATATGTTGATAAATATATGAACAAACTTAGTTGCAGAAACAAGAAAACTAGTTTTGCCACCTCTTTTGTGGTTATAATTTTACTATGCGTTAATAGTATAAACAGATTTTTATGCATCCCAAGGCGATGCACGCTTTTTCTTACTTTGGTACTATTTGTTATTTTTGAAGCAGCTAAATGGATCATACAACCGCATGCCGTAATAACAAGCGCGGGTGAAAGTCTTGTGCGAGATCAGCATTTTTTAGTTCGTGATTTCCGGATATTTATCTATACAAAACGTATCTCTACTCCACAAACGCATGCGTTTGTTTATGTGTTTATAAATATGTTTTTCTTCGATGTCGATTCGGTGGTGAAAGCGCAGTTTTGAATGAATAATTTTTTCAATAAAAATGGCAAAAATAATTTGCATTCTTTCTTTTGATTTCAGGTGTTCCTAGCTTTATTGGCCAACGTCGCTCTCGTTTGGTCAAAGGCAGTCGACTTGCCACAACAGCAAGTCGCCTTCCCAAAAGACGGAGATGTTAATATCCGTGAAAAGAAGTCACTCAGCAATTACGAACAATCTGGTCTGCAGTAAGTATATTTAAGCAATCGATATAATAATAATAACTCACAAATTAATAACTTATTAACAGCAAGCAGTTGTTTTTTATAAGAAAAAATATTTATCTGAACAAACAACAAAAACATAGTACTATTACTTGCAACTCTCTTAAAAATATTTAAATGTACACATAACTATAATATAAATTATTATTTTATAACAAAATATTTTTATCTGATGATGTACTGTTCTGAATAATTTGTACGGTTAAGTTCACAGTCTAAATATATTAAAATTTAATAACTTTATCGATTCCTTATACATATCCAAGAAGAGTTTTTTAAAACTTAGTTATAGTGAAAACTAAAATAAGACATATTTTCTCCAATTACCCAGAGCGTAGAGTATCATAAATTTGAAATTGTAGACATTATTTACTACTCTTGAAAAGTCATATCCTCCCCGGGGTTCCTTGATAATTTTTTAATAAAAATTATTAAGGTAAACGATAGTAATAATTTGTTTTGGTCAAGTGTAAATCGTGCGAAACCAATTCCGTCGTTCATATTTAAATAGAATATTATTTTATAGACTTCTATATCAGAAACTTTATTAAAAAATACTACGTGGAGAAAACTAATGTAGAAAATCACGTGACATCTCCAATTTGCAGCATAAAAAAAAAAATTAGTAACAGTGACTATAGATAATACACAAACAGACCATTTTAGTGTAGCCAATGTTTACGGCGACATTATAGAAAATCAAAACGTTTAAGTCTATTGTGCTGCCAACGTTTTAGTTTTGGCTACTCGGTGTGTCAAAAACTAGTATTTGTTTTGTTGATAGACACAATGACTTTTTTGTAGAAATAACACAACAAACAACACGAACTTGAAGATTGTAAAAACTGACATGAGTATAAAGCTATTTAAATTATTTACCCTAAGTAATAAAGGTTTTATTTTTATTTATATAGGCAACCGAATCAACTACAAGCACAAAAACGCATTGGTGTGCCCGACATCAGCTATGGTAATGGGGACGACCATCATCATCATCATGAAGAACATCATCATCACGAAGAAAAACTTAAAGGCTACTGGAAGAAGAAACTTATCTGGAAACCCGATTGGGTAAAAACATGGAAACCAGGAAAGAAACAAATCTGGAAGCCTTCGTGGAAAAAAATTTACAAGCCAATCTGGGTTCCAACAAAAAAACAAGGTTGGAAAGAAGTACATGTGCCAGTATGGAAAAAAATATACAAACCAATTTGGGTTCCAATCTCTGTGCCAGCTTGGAAAGAAATCCAAGTACCAGACTGGAAGAAAATCTACAAGCCAATATGGGTCCCTATAGAAGTCCCAGCATGGAAAGATATTAAAGTTCCAGACTGGAAGAAGGTTTACAAACCAGTGTGGAAAATCATTAAAGTGCCAGCCTGGAAGGAAGAACATGTACCAGATTGGCATAAGATTTGGGTCCCAGAATTAGTAAAAGCCTACGTTCCCGGATCTAAACACCTGGGCAAAGACTATCATGGTTGGGAATATGAAGCACACGATTTATGGAAGAAAAAGGTAGTGTGGAAGGTACATTGGAAGAAAGTCTGGAAGACTGTGAAAAAAGAAGTCTGGGTACCTGAGAAGAAATTAGAATGGAAAGAAGACTGGGTTCAAGTATGGAAGCCAGCTAAAAAACAAATTTGGGTTAAAGACAAGAAATTACAATGGAAAGAAGACTGGAAACAAATATGGCGCACTGAAAAGAAACAAATCTGGGTGTCTGATAAGAAATTGCAATGGAAAGAAGATTGGAAACAGGAATGGAAAACAGAAAAACACGAAATATGGATTCCAGACAAAAAATTAGAATGGAAAGAAGACTGGAAACAAATCTGGATACCCGATTGGAAAGAAATTTGGCTTCCAGCATGGAAGAAAATCTGGAAACCAGTGTGGATATCTGAATGGTTCCCAATTGAAGAGCATCACCATCATCATCATGAAGAGCACCACGACGCTCATGATGGATATAAGAAAAAATGAAGACTGATCCATGTTTCACATCATCAACCTATGTTGTGTATATATGAAAACATCAATTTGTAAATATTGTTATTATATATTATTAAGTTGTTAAAATGTGTTTTTACTTTTAAAATGTTAGCATTTTAAGCCAAATAATACTACTTCTACCTAACTACTTTTGCTTTTTATTCTCTTTTTAGATTCAGTAAAACAAAATGTATAAATAATGAATATTTTTAAACTTAAGAAAAATTAAATCAAAACCTAAATATGCTGAATATTAAAATCATTTCAGTAAAATGCTAATAAATATATATTTAAATAAAATCAACATTATATAGATTTTACTTTTTTAAAATAGTATTGTTATTTTTAGTTAAATAACTTACTTTTACTTGTACAATGTACAATGTCACCACAATATCATCAATTCATTGTTAAACTAGCTATTTAACGACACGATATTTCAACATGTGACGTGGGTGTTCGCGTACATAATATAATGTGTTTAAAAATGGTTTTGAATAGGAATTTGATAGTTATACAATGAAATAAGTATAACAAACAGATGAAGTTTTCTCTATAACCCAAATATGACTGAACACAAATACATTTATTCATACGAGTATACATACAAACGTAAGTATTTAAGCTTAATTAGTCTATCTAATCTAAGTGTAAGTAAAGGTAAATATATCAATAAATAATGTGAGCACTTAAATCTTAAACAAAAATTACTGAGTTATTATTTCGTAAAGTTAAAACTCTTCAAATTCTTTAATATATATTAATAATTAATACATAATAAAGGTGTTTCCGATATTTCGCTTATGAGTAAAGCTGTATGACCGCCTCAGTAACATAACCAAGATTTGTGCTTGGGGGAGCTAATAACCTTTTTGGTGTTTTAGCTTTTCATAGGTTCTTACTAGCGCTGGAATCTTTTATTACTAATAATAATAATTGGTCAATGGAGAGGCTATAATCCAATATTTCCTCTCTTAACTACTCCATTGTCCGACCTCCTTTTTAGGATTTGAGCTCAACCCAGTACTCGGATTGTATATATATTTACTATCAGAAAAATCTAAAAAATTTTAAAATTTAATGTAGGAATAAGTAGCCTCTAATATTTTCTATGTACTTTTTGATAACGAGTTAAACCCCTTGTACATGTTAAACATAAAAATTTAATGACATTTAAATGTGAAATAACGTTAAACCCAATTTTAAAGTAAAGTTATTATCATTTTAAACATTAAACGAAAAAATATTTAAATCCGAACATTATATAATTTATTATAAAATAAATTGTATAATAAGGATTATATTAACAGACAAATGAACTTGAAATATGTTCAACTTTGCTATACCAATTAATGTAAATTTCGGTCTAAAATGTTTAAAATATAATAATAAATAAAATTTTATAAATAATTAACAATTTCTTATTTACTTTAAATAAATTTAGTTTCTCCATATAAATTCGCTTCTACAAACCCAATTTTGCTCAACAATACGTTAAAAGATCATGAATCATATCTAGTTAAAATTTCAGCGTCACAATTTGGAAAGATTTTCCTCATTCTAATAATAAAGGATAATCCAATGCAAAAAATTACAATTGATATAAAACAGTCGATATTGACATTTTTAGTTTTTAATCTACATTAAAATAACTTTTTAAAATATAAAAAAATCCTTACGAAATTTATTGACTATATTTTAAAAATTTACCTTGCTAACGGCATATTTTTTGAAAGTCCTTTAAACCTATAGCAAATTATAGCTTATAAAATTAGAAAAAGAAATTTTTTAAATTTTTGATGAAATGTTTTGTTTAGTCTTTATAAACTAAACAAGAATTGCAACAAAGTGTTATATGCTAGCGATGCTTATCACTGTTAAAATTCAAAGAATATTGTAATTCACTAAGCGACTGTTCTAGGCTTTTTAATAATTACTTTATAATTCTTTAACTGGGGATAATAAATAAGTATAGCTAAGAGACTTCTCTTTTTTTTTTAAAATTGTATTGTAAAACTCATTGAAGAGTTATATTAGAATATAGTACTATAAAGAAATGTTTGTATTCAATATATTTATATAAGCTTATTACCTTAATGATTTTATAAAGTAGCTGAACATTTATTTAATGCATATTTGTTGTTTTAAAATATATTTATGATAATTGTCATCTAAATATTTTATTTTATATTCAACTACATGTATTCCTATTACTTTATGACGACCATAATTATGCATTGCAAAAGTGCATAATTTGTTAGTTTTATATAACAATTTTAGCTCCTTTTTCTAAAAAAGAATTTGGTCAACTAAAAAAATAACTCAATATATAATAATAATATAATATTTAAAATAATAATACTTAAAGGACTTTAACTTTCATATCTCTTGCTATTTTTAATTATAATAAAATAGAAAAACTAGATTCTCAGAGTTCAATAAATGAAAGACTTTTACTAATAATTAGACATAAATTTCTGAGCAACATATTATTTATTATGAGAAACTGGTAAATAGACACATTCTATGGCTAAAATTCTACCAATCAATGATTTATTTTTTCGTAGTAAATAGCAAACCATTTCTATATAGATATCGCCAAAAAAGTGTCAAATTTTTATTATTAGTAATAATTGAAAAAAATGTTTTCATAATACTAGGATTTTAAAGTCTAAGGAAAAAAATGCCCATATTTGGTATTTTTTCCTTTTACATCACAATATTGTGATTAGAATAATAATTAAAAATTGTTTATAACTTGTTCTAATAATAAAAGTTTCCGCCTAACATAATGGAATAAGATGATTTAAATATAAATTATTTTTTACAAATTGATAATTAGGCCAGTCAACGAAGGAAAAATGGCGGAAAAAATTCACAACCAAATTTTTTTTTTTTAAGTTGAATTAAGATATATATAATGACATACTAAAAATCCTCATCGATTGTACTTGAGCTTTCTTTTTACAGCCTCGCTAAAGTTCAAAAATATGAGCTTTTTTAATTTTCTTAAAAAATATTTAACTTACAAAAAAAAGTTTCGTACAAAAGTTGTTTAAAAAATAATTTTAAACAAAAAAGGTATCTTATATTTTTTCATTTAAACAAATATTTTTCGAGTTACATTACATTTAATATGAGTACTAAAATTTATTTTCCAATTTTTTTCATTTTACGGTTATTTTTTATCATGTTATACTTACATTAGACACAATGTTATAAATGCATATGTGTGTATGTGTGAGTTTATTTATTTATAGTATCATTAAAGTGTAGTGTATATTAAGATACAACCGATAGAGTAGGTAATTGATTTGACTCTATATTGTTTAAACCCAGCTAAACGCTAAATTGTACATTCCCAAACAACAATTATATTATGACAATTGCCACCGGAATTTTTGCTAATAATAAAGATAATTGTCATAAAACGGCTTTTAGTCAGGTGCTGTAGCTGGTAAAAATTGTGGCTGCTGAAAAACAGGTCTTAAATGTTCTATTACATGTGAACATTGCAAATGTCAATGGCGTACAAATTCAATACAAATAAAGATTGAAGATTGAAGATTAAGAAAATTGTGCTTTTGTTGAAGATATATTCTATCAAAATTTAGAATGGGAAAATGGAAAAAAATTTTGTTTGATAAATTTGTCAAATAACTTTATAGTGGAGAAATCCTCCATCGATTACATACTTTGCACTAGTAATGCATATAACTTGTATTTAGAATATAAATAAGGAAATAGGTGATCATGTAGATTTTGTAATAATCCATTAAAATTTTAAAATTAAACACTATCTACAGATTTGCATCAAGGCGTTGTTTTTTGATAATGATTTTAATCACTGTCACATATCATCTATACTGAACCCAATTATACACACTGTGCCGGGACACTGCTGGTTTTTTTTTTAATAGCGATTAGTTGAAATAGTAGCAATGGGTTTACTTTAATTATTTCATTATTAATTTTAACAATAGTAGTATTGAAAATACAGTTATAACTTTATTTGACCTTTTAAGATTTATATCATGAAAGTTATTATCCACCATTGAGTTTACTAGAACAAGACCAATTTTAGACACTTTATGACAATTAATTTTATCATTACCAGTAATTCTAGCTGGGTTGACAAAAGAGAATATGAGGTAGATGAAATGAGGAGATCAGTGACAATAGGGGAGAGTGTGAATGGGGAGGTAGAAAGTCTTAAGTATTTAAGATCAGTAATGCAAAAGAGCAGTGGTATTGACGAGGATGTAAGACACAGAATTAAGTGCGGGTGGTTGAAGTGGAGAGAAGTGTCTGGCGTCTTATGCGATAAAAGAATTCCAATGAGGCTGAAAGGTAAATTTTACAAGACTGTATTGACGCCAGCTATTATGTATGGTTCAGAATGTCAATGTTTATTTATAATTATTAAAATAATTATTTGGGATCCAGTTACTGCGTGTGATATGATGCAAGTTGAACGAGTGCAACGCAAATTTTTAAACTTTGCGGAAAATAAATTAAAAATTGATCACCCACCCCATGACTATACACCAATAATGCATCAACTCGGTTTGCTTACGTTAGCTGATAGGAGACTTGAAGCTAATCTAACTTTCCTCAGGCGTCTTATTGATGGTCATATAGACACTCCTGAACTATTAGAACTAATAAAATTTAAAGTTCCATCTTATCACGCACATCATTTAATTCTTATTTCTGTATCTAAATGTAATACCAACTACCTAAAAAACCAGCCATGTTATAGAATGATTAGTATTGCTAATAAGGACCCATCAGCTTTATTATATTATTAATTGTTGTATTTTATATTATTATTGTACATATAATTTAAGTCTATTATACTGAAATTTAGGCATTTCCCGTATTGAGAATAAATATATCTTTATTCGATAGACTCTAAAATAATATAATTATAATTTCATGGAGTATTACATTTATTCACAAAAATAAGTGAAATAGATTCGATGAACTGATATTACAATACTATATATTTATCTTTTAACTAATAATCCATAATGTAATTCAGCTTATTATAGTTGACAAAATTGTCTAAAATTTATGCAGAATTTCAAAAAAAAAAAAAAGATTTTTTTTTAACATAAGCAAAATAAAATAGTTTTCTGAAAGTTCTTTTTCTATTTTTTGAGTCTTTAAAAATCTTAATTTTATGTTTACTTTTTTTTATGGTGATTTTAAACCATATTAAAATACCAAAGTGGAACAGTAAGTAAAAGTCTAGTATTTTAATCAAATAAATTAAAATACAATCCTTTATACAAATTACCGAGCAAGCAATTGAATAATTAAGCTAACACTTAAACACTAATATTTATACAGCAAATTTCTTAGAAGTCAAAATTATTACAATATAAAATATATAAGAAAAAAATGAAATTCCCCAAATGACATTTAATATTTATTACTCATACAACAAAATGATCATAAAACATAAGTATAAAAGTGCAAAACTTTCTAACTAACTATATATCATATCATTTTATAAAAACAAAAAAATTAAATGTTACAGTACTGGTTGTGATTGTCCATCAATATTAAGTAAATTAAATAAATGTTGAAAGATAAAAAAAACACATTATCATTTGCAGTTTTATAACATTTGTTACCTGATAAGTCATTATTTACACACATATAAAGTTAACATATTTTATTCAAAAATTAAAAAAAAAACATTAAGATTTTAAAATATTTATAATATACACACATTATTTAAAGTACACTTGATTATTGCAATTATTTCAATACAACAACAATTTGCTGAAATATTTAATAGAAAATATTAGTCATCTATAAGTAAGAATAGATTATCACTGAAATTTTAATCAGGATAACTTTTAATCTTAATAACTTTAAGTAATTAAGTAAATAGTTACATCATTAATAGTAAAAATAAGATTATTACTTAAGTGGTCATTCGCATACAGTATTTATACATCCTCTATTTGGACGAATTGAAAATCTTGGGCTATGTGGTACTGTAACAGGCTTTTCTGATTTTTTTATTAAAATAGGTTTATATTTCTTAATTGGTATAGGTTTATGTACAGTTTGTTTTCTAGAGTTTTTCAATGCACGAATCTCTTCTTTTTTACTTTCTTCTTGCCTCTATAAAATAAAAACAAATTATTATTTTGAAAAAAAATTATTAATATAAAATAACAATATTTATTAATAACTTGAACTTAATTATAATTAATAGACTAACTTTTTTAGCCATTTCTTCATAATGTGAAAATTTTTCTTTTAACTCTTGTTCAAACACCATCCATTCTTTAGCGCGTCTTTCAGTATTAAGCTGTACATTTTTAGGCTCAGTATATTTTTTCTCATGTTTTGGTACAAATGGTTTTTTTTTAAGAACTGTAGCAGGACGTGCTTTAAACATCCATTGCTGAGGAATTTTAGTCTAAAAATTTTTGTTTGTCAATACTAATTTTTAATATTTAATTAATCACAAATTTACACTTGATTTAGCAATTGCGTATGATTTACGAGATTCAAAGCTGAAAGGTTTAGGAACTGTATGTAATTGTTTTTCTTGTACTTTAATACCACCATGGCCAAGTTCTTTATTTTCTACTACTTGAACGCCATCATGAGAATTGAGAATTTTAATTGATTGAGTTTTAGTAGACTAAAAAAAAATGATTTTCATAAAATTTGAAGTAAAATATTTATAATTTGATATAGTAATATGATAAAATATTATTTATAAGGCAAAAATAAAGTCCAATTATAAAATAATTAATTCAAAACTTTTTAGTTTTAAACCCAACTAAATTTTTTGAGTTTAATACACAGATTAACACAATAAATGTGTTTATAAATTAGATCTTAGGAAATGATTTTTTAAATTTATGTTGTATTGTTACTTTACTATTGTTTTCAATAATATTATTTTTTAATTTTCTAATGAACTATGAAAAATATATCTATCAATAAAATTATATAGTATGTGTGAACTCATTTAAAACCTAAATTAGGAAAACTTATAAATAATTCATTGATATAAATTCATATTGTTTAGTAAATATAAAACATGCAGTTACCACTTTTATAGAGCTTAAAGGATTTTGTGAGTTGAAATTGATATTCGGTAAATTTCTTCCAGAAATGTCTTCATGATCTTTCCTACATAAAATATTAATAAAAAACACATTTGATAATATAAATGTTAATATAAAAAACACACACCTTGACTGTTTTATTTCATTTATGTTGTCACCATTATTAAATGTACTAGATAAATTATTCATATCATTTGATGAAAATAAACAAACTGTACTTCTTGGTTTTAAAACGTTTGAACCTAATATGCATATATTTACAAAATAAAACATTGAATTAATTTTACAAATAAATTCTTTACAATATGCACTATAATTAAGCTACTCTTGTGTACAAAATGGATAAAATAAAATAATTTTTATCATGCAAACCATTGAACTTCACTTTTAAATTTCCAAAACATTTTATCCCTACTTAGTTTCTATATTTTATGCATGTATCTTAATTAAAAAATAAAATACTACATGTTGGAACTAGAAGAATAGAAATTCATGCATTAATAGAAAGCAGAAAATGTTTTTACCAAAGCCAACCTAAAAACTCACCAGACGAGACAGTGGGTTTAGAATGAAATCTAGGTGGTGTATCATTGAAGAAATGTCTCACTTTTTCAGCAATACTCATAAATTTTTTTGCACTTTTATTTAATATAATGCTTTCTTGCGAACCTGGTTTCACTTGTTCATATTTGTATTCAGATTTAACAACTGAACGAGAGCGAAGATCAAACTTAGGTGTATTCTCCAACTCATCTAATCTTGTAATCATGGCATGATGTTTTACTCGAGGTAATTCAACTTCAATACCTTCAACAGTTATAGAATGTCTATTATGTAGTTTTGAAGTTCTTGGTTTTTTTGCTGAACGAATTAATTGATGAGCAATTGAACTATAAATTCAAAAAAATATATTAACTTAATTTGCTTATAAATTAAATATTCAAAAACTTCTTTCCTAGCCCTTAAGAGTTTTTAACTGAATCAAGATATGCGCACAAATTATTACTAAATCAGTATGACAAAGACACCTAATAACAAATTAAATAAATTAACTAATGAAATAATTTAGGTTTCGATAATAAATAATAAGTTGATAATTCTATATAATATTTTATAAATAATATTAATAAGACAATATTCTTAAGTTGCCCAAATTCATACAAATATAAAAAATGATAATAGATTTAAAAATGTGTGTCCTTCAATTTTGTTAATGGTAACAAAAAAATAATTCCCTGACAATTTACTTAATCTTTAATTCCATTATTTTATCGATTGTTAAAAAAATGATAGAGTATAAAGTAAATTGAAAATAATGACTTTAACCAGCTTAAAATTGAAGGTAGGAGTAATTGTTGTTTTAAAAACAATGTGCAAGTACTTAAAACAACTATAGTAAAATTATTATTTTTATACATATTATTTCTACATTCCCTGTGGATAGGGGATAGGAATACTTCAACGGCTCCTCTGCCAGTCGTATGAGGCGACTAATAAGGTTGTGTCAGGTCGACAGCCGACGTAAAAATCTTTGTCAAAAAAAAGTATTGTCCCATTTCAGATGTACGCGGGAACAACAGAAAGCAGTTAAAACCGGAGAAGGCCCAAGGAATAAAGTGTTTGATACCAGCCGGACAACTTGTGCGGTAGCTGTTTCATCAGTCATCTGTACAGGTCTACCCAACGCTTATAGTGTCAATGGTGTAGGGACATCACCACTTAACTCTAGGCTGGACTCGTGTATAAGGGAGAAAGATAGATACAAAGTAAGAATAGGTTCTTGAAAGTAGAGAATTAGTAGAAGTATTAGGGTCAGTTATGCAGAAGAGTTGTGGTATTGACGAGGATGTAAGACACAGAATTAAGTGCGGGTAGTTGAAGTGGAAAGAAGTGTCTGGCGTCTTATGCGATAAAAGAATTCCAATGAGGCTGAAAGGTAAATTCTACAAGACTGTAATAAGTACATCTATGATGTATGGTTCAGAGTGTTGGGCGGTTGATAAGAAAGTAGAGCAGATAATGAGTCTAGCAGAAATAAAAATGCTTATTTGGATGAGTGGAGTGACTAGAAAAGATAGAATATGGAATGAGCAAATAAGAGGGAGTATAAGTGTAGCGTCAATCGTGGATAAGATGAGAGAAAATAGACTTTTAGATGATTTAATCATGTTATGAGAAGAGAAGAATCGGAAGCTGTAAGAACAGTTATAGAAATGAATGTTGAAGGAAAAAGAGGTAGAGGAAGACCAAAAATGAGATGGAGGGATGCTGTTGAATGCGATTTGAGGACAGCTGATGTGAGCGTAAATGATGTGGGAGATTGTATCAACGGGAAGATTAGGATAAGGGTGGCGACACCAAGTAGTTGGGATTAAGGCGAGGAAGAAGAAGAATGACTTCAATATTTTGACAGATAAGTCAAATTTAGGAAATTTTTCGGCAAAGTTGATGAAAAATGCTAGTCAAAAAATGATAATGTGTAATAATAATAATGATAAAAAGTAGTAGTTACTGTTTTTTTATAAACTTAAAGTATAACAACTTTTCTTTTAAATATTAATTTTTCTAGAAATTTTAAACTTTTAAGTATTAATTTATAAGACTCATTCAACAGTCTATATCCTAATTAAAACTCCTGAAAAACTACATACTACCTTACCATTTCAATTGAAAGTTAAGATGATTAATATTTTATTAATAATTAATTTATAAATTATCATACTTTAAATTGTGTTGATCAAATACATCATCAGGTGCAAAGTTTTCTTTATTTTCTTCATCGTCTTCATCAAAAAGTGATTCTTGTTTTATAACTTCCAAGCTAGGTTCAGATTTAGCACCTCCCATTTTTTCAGCAATTAAATCTAATAAATTATATTATATATAAAAAAATTATATTTATTATATATTGAAGATATTCTTATTCATTATCTATTATGTTATGTGAAAAAATCATTTAAATTATTATTAATACTTTTTAATAACTATTTATGTATATCTTATGTTAAATATTGGTATATCAGTTTAGTAGATTTTAAAATAATAAGTTATGGTTACAATTTAAAGATTCTAGGCACATGGAATTATAGTTTTCTGAAGACTTTTTATAATTCTAAGATAGATCAATTGATGATAAGTAATGTTTATTTAAAAAAAAAATGTTTTTTTTAAGATTTATAATTAATTAAGCCAAAGCACTATACAAAAATTGTTCCATATCAAAGCTAAAACATTTTTTACACATATTTTCTATGTAGCGAATATTTTACTTAAACTATTTAGAAATACTAACTGTAAAAAAAATTCAACTCTATTTTAATTTTTATATTAATATCATTTGAATATTATTATACTCAGTGGTGGTCGAATTGTTTTGCAAAAAGAGAGGATGAAAAACCTTAATAATAATTATCATTATGTTACATCCCAGAGCTTTTTTATTTATATTTTTATATCAAAGTGTTATTAAGAACTATTAGATATTCATAAATTTCTCTTTTCTTATTAAGCCTATTTCAAACATTTAATTTATTTTAGAATATTACTTCATTCAAAGTACCTATGTATAAAAAATAACCAAGATTTAAAGTTTAATTCCCTAGTTTGTAGGATTAATAATTTATTTATATTAAATATGATTAAATAATTTTAAATTGAATTAATAAATATAATGAAAATTGTACAAAAATGTCAAACAGGTAGGGTATGTCATATGGGGAATCTATCATTTGACTGCCACTGAGCATACTATAACTTTTGAAAATTAAACTTAAAAAAATTGTTTATGTCATGAAAGAATCTATGTCTTTTACCATCCTTGAAATATGACATAAAACTATGGTCTCAACAAATTATTTTATGTTATATACTTTCAGAGTTGGAAAGTAATTGGCACAATTGAAAAAGTGACTTAAGTGATTAGTTTTAAAAATGTTTAGAAAATGACTAAATTTTTAATAATGATATTGATACATGGAATAATTTGAATTTATACAATTATTACCATAAAGTTTTTTGACAAGGTATTAATTACAAGTATTTCTAAAATTTGTGTTTATCTATTCTCATTATTGTAATATTTTTGTTGGGTATATTTCAAATACTAATTTAATAATAATTAAAAATTTTTTATTAAATAAAATTAATTTAACTCGATAAAGTACATCTTTAAGACAAGAAATTTAAATAGTATTTGAATATGATGTTAAAGTATTGAGATGTTGCAGCCACGATTATTAACAACTGACCCTTTTATTAAATAATTTTATTGATTCATTAAAAAAAAATGTTTTTTTTTTCATATTGTACATTAATTACAAAAACATTTATAATAAATCCACTGACAACAGGTAGTAAAATGTAAAATCTCTAGAGAAGCTAGAATAAATTATTTAATTAATTAATGGTATTATATTATAACTAAAAAAAAATTAGAGGTATACAACATTGAAACCTCATGTTTGCCCAAATTACTAAATGTGTCTAAAATAATTAAATTGATGAGCAAGTCATTTTTTGAGCCAGTTATTATGGTGACACAGGTTGAATTTTAGTATTAAACAACTAAATTTGATAGTAGTAAAACGAGTCTAGTTCAATGATAATTTAACTTATTCATTTTTTTTTTTTATACTTTTAACTATTAGCATATTAGGAAAGTGCTTGTAACTCTTTATAAGATACACTTATATTTTTTAAAACACAAATTTCACTAAATACTTCATAAGCTTATTTTACAATAGTCCAAGTATTAATTAAAAAGAAACTAAAACTTTAATAAATTTTGTCACATTTAAAAACATCTCAATAGTAATAATAAAATATGTGATAACACCATCACAATACCAAGTAAAACCCCTCATTTATTTAATATACAGCATAATTTTCTAATAAAACAAACTTATTTAATGTTAATTATAATAAAATAACAAACTTAAACGATTTCAACTAAAAAACATAAATATCAGCTATAAATTACAACTCTGTATTTTGAAAAAACAAACTTGTTTAGTTAATACTAAAACACTTAAAAATTTGCATATATTCTGTTATTAGCATACACACATTTGTGACCATTCAGACTTATTAGGTTTTTGTTCCTTTCAGTTCAAGGGCTAGAGTTCATTTTCTCACAAGAGTAATGGTATCATATGTTTTAGATGTTGACAGTTGTTCAGGACGATGGTCATCTTCAATGGATATCCGACCTTCTTTAAAACATTTGAACCATTCAAATCTATTTCCAAAAGCCCATTTAATCAATTCAAAAATTTCCCATAGCATTTTTACTTATTTTGAAACAAAATTTGATACACGTACATTGCTCTGTAATATTATCCATCGTGAAATCGCGATTTCATACAAAACGACCAACTTTGAACGTGTATTGTCAATGACTGATTTGAGATAATGATTATTATTATATACTAAAATAATAGTTATTATCTCTAATTTATTTTGGTATAATAACATTACCGATAACATCAAACGTTTTTCTGTAATAATTTTAGTCTGGGTATTTATTGAACACACCTCATAAATGCATAAAAATATAGGTAACTTAATTATTTAACTATTAATAAGAATTTTAAAAGAGTACATTTCAGAAACAATCTCTTATGAGTTACTTCTTAATACAAACCTTCTATACAAGTTGTTCAATAAGTAAAGAAAAGGGTTTTTAATGTTCTCATTAATCATAATAATTGATGTTTCCTTATATTTTGTACACCTTACATTTTCTACTATGTATATATTTATAAAATAATAATTAACATACCAAAAAATTTGTCAGCTCCGTCATCTTCGGCGTTGGCCATTTCATATAAATTAGTAAAAGTCTTAGGGGCATCAAATTCAAACACATCGTTTTTATCCATTTTATCTATAATTTAAAAATTATATACTAATTAAATTTTTATTTTTTAAGGAAATAAAGTAGATTTAATGAACTCGCCACATAAAAAATTTACACTGGTATAAAATTAATATTTTACTATGGAGTCGTTAATACGATGACCAAAATCGAATAACTGAAAGTAAATAAAAAATATTGTTGAAGAAATTCAGGTTGATAAAAATACTTTAATAAAATAAGATTGAAAATTAAGTCAGATTTGTAATGGATCAAGTCTAGTAACTCATTTGATTGTTTTGTTAAATGGTTCTATACACATTAAATAAGACATTATATTTACTGAAGGTATGTGTATTTCAACCGTTTATGTTTATCAACTAGTGAGCCGTTATTACAATTTTTCGAACAAACGTTGATTTTATTGGTTGCTGAAATTCATTGCTACCAACTTACATAGTTTTGATTATAATGTGAATACATTATACATTCACCTTAGTTGTACTTCAGTATACCGTAGTATACAATATCAATGAAATATAACTAATCTAGAAAATATATTTTCAGAAAATTATTTTCTGGATTAAAATTGGTTTTATTTTTACTTAATTTTCAAAAATGTTTTCTTTAAATACCAAAAAAAGGTACCCAACCATAAATAACCTTGTTTTATAAAAATATTATGATCCTAAATTTTTTCCAATTATTGATAAAAACGGATAGCGATTTTAAAGTAAAAAAAAATTAACTATTTTTAACATTGGCGTCACTGAATTGAACCAGTATTTATATTAGAAGAAAAAAAATTAATTAAATTAATAAAAAAATATTTTAATTATCAAAAAAACTACTATTTATCAGATAAAAATATTGGATGTATATAGATATTGATTTAAAGCGCGAACGTTAGGAATCATTGTCAAAATCTGAAAACAAAAAAGAATTTTATCATACTTTGGCCTTATTTAACCCAATTTTAATGTATTTTTTTTTTTATAATTACAATTAATGGGTTTTTTTTAAATTTTGAAAATGATAAGTTCAATTAAATTAAATCCTGGGCTCTTTTATTGTACAGAATAGCAAAACTAGTTTTGTAAGTGTTAAATCATTTTATTGGCAACTATAGACAAAAAAATCCAGCACAGTGGGGAAGTGACATAGTTGGGTCCAATATAGATTTAATCTGACAGTGATTAAAATCACTATCATAAAAAACGCTTCATTGCAAATCTGTAGATAATGTTTAATTTTAAAAATTTGGTGGATTATTCCAAAAGCAAGATGATCTCCTATTTCCTTATTTATATCCTGATTACAAGTTTTATGATTCATAAGCGTAATATATGAATAAATATTTATTACAACAATTAAATATAGTATTGAATTCATATTTAATAATTTAGTATTGTAATTTTTTACAAAAATCGTTAATTTTTATTAACTTTGATGTCCGTTTTCACCATAAAAACGTTATATCTGAAAGTCCGAAATTTTTTTTTTTTCATGTTAAAATATATTACATAAACTTTAATTTAAGATATATATATAAGTGTTAGTATTTCCGGAACACTTTCAAAAATTAAGTTGAAAAAGTTCTACTTTCTATATGCATTTTTAAGTTTTGAACCCCTCTGTATAAAGGGAAATGGTCTGACTTAAAAAAGAAGTATTTCAAATGAAAGAGGTATGTAAATAGTATTTATCGTTAAAAAATTGTAATGATCCATACATTTTTCAAAAAGTTATAGCAATATAAATTTAAAAATATAAAAAATTTTTTTTACAAAAATCCTATTTTTTTTTATTAACTTTGATGTGCGTTTTCACGATGAAAATAAAATAAAGTCCGAATTTTTTTTTCCCATATTAAAGTATATTACAGAAGCTTTAATTTAAGATATATATAAAAGTGTAAAATAAAAATTAAAAAATATAGTAAAATTAATACCTTCTCAACTTCGCAACGAAACTAAAACACATAGTAAAAGCAATACCTTGTTAACTACTATCAAAGGTAATATAATTATAGTCAGTGGTAGCTAGTGAACCAAATAAGTGGCATGGCAAATTTTTTTTTGTCGCTAGATAGCACTAGGGAGAATATGAAGAATTAGCCCCACAAAAATCTCAAAAAATTATATTCAAACTAATATAAACATATTATATCATACTTAAATATATTTTTATAGAGGAAGTACAAATTTATTAAGCACCCTTAAAAAATTATTTTAGTTGCGCCTTATAGAGAGAGGGGAGAAATACTTATATTTAACTAACAAGTAAGTCATCTAAGTATTCTAAAAAAACAAAAATATAAATAAACTAAAAATAAAATTTGTAAAAAGTCAAATTATTAAAAATATAGGAAGTCTTATTATTTTATTTCTGATAAATTAAATTAATTCGTCTGACTTCTATATAGTAGTGAAAATTATCAATAATTTTGTCGTAACATTGACTATTATTATTAAACAATGATAGTCCATTTTTTCAAAATTTTACAATTTTATTTTAAGAACTTTTCTATCCAAAAATATTAATAGAGCAAAAACAATTTTAAAACAAATGGTGATATAAGGCGGAGTGGGTACAACTCATATTGGTGTTATAATAGTTTATAATGTATAAGTTCTCTTGTTACAATCGATAGTAATCTGATACATCTTTTTTAAAGTGTCATAGTATCACTTTTGTCTTATGGCAAAAGTAAGCTTTAAAAAACGGTTATTTTGAAATGTTAAAAAATAAATATAATTTTATCGTAGTCTTAGAAAACATAAATATATTAGCAAAATGTTAATTGTTTCAAAAGTTACAAGAGTTTTTATTTTATCTGGTCCATCTTGTATATTATATTTAGATTTTATTTGTCTAGAAAGAAAATAGTTAATGTAAATTTTTCACAACAAAACTTTTAGATAATATCAAATTTATAACAGGCTGAAACTCGCGAAGGGGATACGTTTACTTTGCGTCGTCTATGTGTATTTAATTATTTGCAAGTAATGAAAAATCTGTATGTATTTATTTTACTATATGTAAAATATTTAAAACTTGATAAAATTGATTAGTGTTATTACCACACGAGAATTATAGTTAATCATACGCGGTTATTATAGCATTGTCTTTTAATAAAATGATCAAACTACGCTACCGAGTTGAAAAAACTGGCTCCTAGTGTTATCATAGATACAAAATTTTGAATTCTTTGATATAGCGATATTTGATACTTTTTGTTATCCTCTCGGAGGCAGGTAAAATAGTGAGGGATGAATACATAATACACCACTATAATTTGATAATAAGTAAAAAAATTCCGTTACCCTTGCTTCCATTCCAAACTGAAAAAAGTTGTAGGTAGGTCCGATTTGAGACTTGTAATCCTCAAATAGAACGTATATTCTATGGCATTTTTACAAAGCACGCCCCTATAGCACACATTGATACACATTTACTAACGTTACAATCGCACACGTCAATTTTAATTATGATAAGAAATTAATATTTAGCGTATTCGAGGTAAATTTTGAATATTAAAACTTTAGGTATTAGCATTTTTTAAACTTACTCTCTTGAATATTCCGATAGCACGACCTAATACCAATAAATTATTAAAACACCCATTTCTTGAACAAGTTTTATAAGACCATCTTACCTCATAGTTGAGGAAAGATTACAAATTTTTAGGAAAACTCATATTTTGTCACTTAGAAGATGAAAGATACAATTTTTTTCCATACAGAGTGGAAAGTTAAAAATTTTATGTATATCACCTCCTAAGACGAAATCGTAATTATGCCACAAAGTTAAATCCTCTAAAAAGGTTATAGCTAGGGAAGCTAAAAACAGAGTTGGAAAAATCGGAAAAAATGAATATAAATTAGTAATTGGTGCCGTTACTTCAATTTACCCCTTTTCAAGAAATGTATAACAGAACGGGATCATCTGATATGGCTCGCGTCTAGTCCATTTTATCTTAGTTCGTGATGGGTACAATAGTGTATTCAGAGTATTAAAGGGTCAAGGATAGAAAACGCTTTGAATACCAATAAAATATACATGCCACTATTATGGTATTTTAAAATTCTGACAAACATTAGCCTTTATGGCAAATAAAATTCAAATAAAGATCCTGAAAATATTTTTAGAGTGCACTAACTTTTTTGTAATTCATCAATATATATTATAATATAAAAAGAACACATACATTTAAAAAATAAACAAACATAAGTTTATTTTACATTGTATTTTATTACAATTTTTAAAGAATTTGAAATAACATTAGTTTTTATAAACAGTTAAAGTACATATATATTTAAAAATATCTGTACAAGAAAATATAGGCTACATGAAGCTCTTATTAGCAGCCTTACTCCTAAACTACATTTTCGGACAAAAATAATATATCCATAAATCACAGTCAAATTAGTTTATTTCCATTTACCAGTTAATACAAGTATTTAACTAATCTGTAACACTGTACAACAAATGAATATAAA
Organism: Daktulosphaira vitifoliae; assembly: GCF_025091365.1. Lineage (NCBI taxonomy): Eukaryota > Metazoa > Arthropoda > Insecta > Hemiptera > Phylloxeridae > Daktulosphaira > Daktulosphaira vitifoliae. Next base: position 30,945,907 of record NW_026099575.1, read on the forward strand.
TAGATAACAATACAATAACTTTTTACTGTCATAAACAATCAAAATGGAAATAAACTTTCTGTATTAAAAAATAGTTACTTAACTATAATGTTTTTTCTTTTCACCAACATCAAATTATGAACTTTAATTCATTTATCATTAATTAATATTAATTCATAATTGAATTAGCATTAAATTTTAAAGGAGTGAGCCTGCCATATAATTCGATAATTTAATTTTTATCGAAGAACGTCATAGCCTGACCCACAAGAATATCACAGACATATAGGCCATTTGGCGAAATTCCAACTAAAATGTATACATCTGATACGCCATTTTTATCAATTATATACATTATAACAGTAACAAAATTCAAGTAAATGGTCTTAATTAAAAAAAAATTTCCATCATAGTCACATAAAAGAAATAAAAGAATTGTTCAAGTAAAACTATTGTCTTAAGGCAATAGACAACATTATAGCTTATTTAAGAAATTCCTTGGGTCAGACTTAAAATTTACTTAACTAAAATATTAACGACTAAATAGCTATATAAAATATACAATTAATTATATTCCTGCCTGAATAATTATTTTTAAATTAATTTAGTAGGTTCAGTTATATATATAAAACATAAATAAAAGGCAAATTAATTATGAAATTTTGTAATAATTTTACCATAGCTTAGTTAAATAACAATAAAGTTTTATTTTAATGAAATATAACTATATGATTTAATCAAAAAAAGTCTGTATCATTTTATGGATAAAAATAGTCAATAAAAAATTCTTTCTTATTTAATGCTAAAAATATTTTCATGAAGTAATTTAAAAACTATTAAATAAATAAATCTTTCTAGTTACTTTTAACATTTTAAGACCAAATTATATGAATAAAAACAATGCTCGCTGCGAAGTATCAAAAACAGCCACTTATCTCAGAATCAGACAGATTTATAATTACACTAAATAAACCAGATTTGGTCGAATACAAACAATAAAAATAACCATTATAAAGATAGTAATATACAAAAATAAAAATACATAATACTTACTATTATGTACAAAAATCAATAAATTAACAAAAAAGTATGTTAATAAAAAAAGTAAGCTTTTTAGATGGGTCAATTTCACAATAAACTCAATATACTGTCTGTTCATGACCAATATTACCATAATTAGTCAAATATGATTCAATACATGTAGTACTTGTGAAACTTGTTCTGTAAATATAAAGTCTTTTATTTAATAGTATTTTGTAAATATGAAATTACAGCTTTAAATATAATTTTTAACAAAAATTCTATCATAGACATATTAACAAGATAATTTATTCAAAATACTCCCATAATTATAAAATACCCACAACAAAAATTATTTCCTATGAAAAAAAATTCATTTTTAAAATACTTAAATAATTCAAGATTGTTATTTTTTCCCTTATAAGTTACTTTTATAAGTAATTGTATTTCATGCTAAAAACGCTAATTTAATAAAAAAATGTAATGTAATTGATAATAAGCTTATGATGGAATGATTAGTTAATACAAAACATGATAATTTAGTAAATCAAAAAAATGTTCAGATAACTTACAAGATAAAAGTAGTATGCCCATATTTTACCGTATCCTTCTAACAGGTTTCAAAATTTTTCTTTTAGTTGGTGGTTCTGAGGTTTCTGGCTGAGCACTAACATACATCAAATAAAATTAGTAACACTACTCATTCACTTATTTAATAATTACCCTAAGAAAAATTCTATAAAATATATTATTATTTTATTATTGTGTTGACACTCCTAGGGCAAAAGTACAGACAAATATATACAAGTTTCATATACTAATTATAAATAAAAATTATAATTAAATACATAGTAAACTTAGAATTTATAAAAATATCCTAACATAAAAAAGGATATAAATATATAAAGATAATTATTAGTTAAACTCATAAAATACACGAAAACGTAAATCATATATAGTACAATTGAGAAGTATTTACTTTTTATAAACATTTTTATTCAAACATCAGAATTTCATTATCAAAAAAATAAGCAGGATAAAATTTTTAGCAACATTATTTTGTCAAATAAATATTAAAGCTATGTAATATTTTTATAATTACCCATTGTAATTAAAAATTAGTTTTTATAGCTAAAAATGATTAAAATAGTATAACGCCTATTTACTATTGTTGATGTTTGACTACACTATTATTTGAATAAGTTAGCATTCTACCTTTATACAAATTAAGTCATACAAAAAGTAAATGATTTTTATAATTTATTTTTTACATTTACCAATTATACAATGCTAAAACTGATGTAGATTTTGGATATAAAATATTCAATCTAGCCATTTTTTTTTTATTAGTTACACAAGTTTTTCCATTTATCTTTTAAATATTTATCAAATATTTTTTTTGTTCATCCCTTTTAACTTTATTATTTCAAATAGCAACATACATAATTAACTAGCTCATTCATTAGATTATGATCTAATTAAAACAGGTCAATAACAACATTTGGATCAATATTTCAGAAATTGTGCACATTTTTATACCTAAAGCAAAGTGAACCCGAAGAAAGACAGTGATAGCATCTGTGCCTCACCTCCATTTATTACTTTAAATATTTTATAACATCATTTTTTATTTTATAAAATAGATAAATATGTATGTTGCCATTAAAAACATTAAGTCAACGCCTTTATAAGATATAAGGGATGGCCAGTGATAAAAAAAACCTTATATTAATTAGTACGAAATTAAAAAATGTAATTTCTTAAGACCCTTATAAATTCTTAAGGCTTTTGAAAAATAAATGTAATGAAAAAAAAAAAAAAAAAGATAAACAAAATTGATATATAAGGTTTAGCCATTCAACTATTAATTTATATTTTTATAGCTACCATATATTAAATTAAATGATATATACAAAATATAAACTTACGTAAATTGAGTTCTTGTGCCACCAGTAAAATTAATTGATATAGGTGCATTTGGATCCAGTTTAACAGCTGTTTTAGTAGTTGCTTGGCCAAATAAATTTGAGGAAGTCTTTGGTTGATCAATTGTCTATAATAACGAAATAAGTTAAAATCATGGAAAAATTAAAGTTGATATGGATTAATTACTTGAATGAAAGGTTTCGAGTGCGTGTCAGAATTAGATACACTAAATACAGGTTGAGATTGGGAACCAAATGAAAACATACTGTTACTCATTGTGGTAAAAGTATTTGAAACCTGATTTCCAGATTTTTCATCATTTACCGACTTTGAGAAAAAATTATTTGTTGGTTGAGTAATAGATCCAAAGGTAAAACTAGATACTGGAACAGTAGAATTAACTGTTGATGAAGAACTTGTTGCACTACCAAACAATGGTTTTGATTGATTACTGGTTCCAAATACAGGTGTAGAAACACCAAAATTATTGGATGTAGAGATTGGTAAACTAAATGGATTGATTTCTGTTTTAGTTGACCCAAAAGAAAAAGATGGTATTTTTCTTTGTTCATCTAATGGTGGTACAATTTGTTCTGGGTTAGCCAATGAGCCAAAAGTGAACATCTGAGAAGTTTTAATTAAATTTGGAGTACTTTCATTAGTAACTTCGTTAGATTGTGCATGACCGTTTACTATTTGAGCTGTAATTGCATTACTCTGTGAAGATAATTTAGATGATGACATACCAAAATTGAATTGTTTGGTATCAACTTTGTCTTTCTTTTCGTCGTGTGAAATTTTCTCAGTAGATGATTCTTCAGTTTTTTTTTCTTCCACATTTGAAGATGAATTTTTTAAATTATTATTGCAATTTGATATAACAGTTCCAAAATTAATTTGAGAATTAGTTTTATTAAGTTGATTAATGGGATCAAAAAACTGATTATTTGTACCATTTTTTAAATCAACAGATTTAGGAGAAGAATCAGTTTTATTATTGAAGAATAATTTCAACTGATTAGTAGGTTTCTCAGATGTACTACTCTCTTCACATGTAGGTTTTGGTTGTTTATCAGATTTCTCAGGTTCAATATTTCCAGAACCAAATTTAAATTGCATAATAGGGGTATTAGATATATTACTTTGTTTAGAAACTTGTTTATCAGAATGATCTGACTTATTGCTAAATCCAAACATGAATTTATTAGTCGGTTGAGTAGCATTATTGCTATTAGATAAACTGTTAGTATTATTTATGGCATCATTCTTGTTTTCAACTCCAAACTTAAAAGTTCCAAAAGATGAGTTTTCTGTTTTAGGTGAATTAGTATTTAATTTAAAACCACTAACAGGAGACTCAATTTTTTTATTTTCAAGATCATTATTCAATTCACCAAATTTAAACTGATTTACAGGTAGTTCACTTTTACTATTATTTAGTCCAAATTTAAATTCACTCGTAGGCTCATTTATTTTACTATTATCAAGTCCAAATTTAAATTTAAAACCACTATTATCCAACTTGTTGTTATTTAGTCCAAATTTGAATTGAGATGTAGATTGTAATTTATTTTCTAAATTTGAATCTGTTTTTTTTGTTCCACAAGAAATACATGAAACATCTTCATTTTTATTAATTACCCAACATTCATTACATTTCCAAGAAGATGATTTTTGTGCTGACGTTTTTTTGGTTACTCCTGATTTTAATGATTGACAAGCAACACATGTATCATTTTCACTTTTATTTGGCACCCAACAAGTTTCACAAGTCCAAGTGCTAGGTTTGCATAATTGTAATGTTTTTTGAGTAACACCCGCTTTGGGTGTTTGACAAGCTATACAGTTAACTTTATCACTATCATTAGATACCCAACATGTGTCACATGACCAATTTTTTATAGTATTAGCAGTCACACTCAAAACATTTTTTTTATTTGACTCAAGTGAAACTGGTGATTTGCTAATAAAAGCACTAGAAGATAAATTAGATGATTCCATTTGAGAACTAGAGTTCATGTTAATTTGTTTACTTGCATCATTAAATTTAAATGATATAGGTATTTTATCAGATTTTATGACAGCTATAGTTTCAGTATCATTTTTAGAATTATTACTAGATTTTGTTTCTTGAGAAATTGGCTTACTAGAGGAATCAGATATATTTTGATTGCTTATCTTAGTGTTAAATAAATTAATTGATTTTTCATACTTAACTTCTGGTGTATTATTATGTGTTATAAATGTTTTTTCTACAACCTGTTCAGTAAACTGTTCTAATGTTAACGGTTGATTAAATGTAAACTCATCATCAGAATCATCAGAAGTTAATTTAATACTTGGTAATATAGGTACTGATAAAGAAACATTTGGTAATTCAACTTTTGATGGCAATTCGAATTCATTGGATTGCAAGCCTCTTGATTTTTTTGATATATTAGCCCTTAATTTCCTGTTAGTATCTCGACTAATATGCCTAAAAAAAAAAAAAAAAAAAAAAAAAAAAAAATAATAATAATAATAATAATAAAAATAATAATAATAAAATGAAATATTGTATGTATAATTAAGGAAAAATATCATGAGAAAATCTTTTAAAAAGAAATTATTGTATCAAATAATATACAATTTGAATTAACAAAATGAACCTATCTTTAAATAATTATTTTATTTTTGTTAGTAAATGCTCATAATTAAAAAAAATTATTAATTAAAGTGCATAAATATATCCAAGTATTGAAAGTATTAAAATATTAAGTATACATATTTATGTAGATTAGCATTATAATACTTACTGGATATCAGTTGTTTGGGACTCTGATTTTTCTGGAGAAATATCAATAAGACAAACTGTTGTTTCTGCTTTAATGGGGATAGATTTTTTTTCTGCTCTATGTCTTATATTTACTTTAGGTTGAATAATATATTTATTTTCTTCAATTACTTTGTCCTGTAAAATATTAATTATTATTTTATATAAACTTTTTAACGAGTAAGTTTTTTAATTTGAAACATAGCTTGCTAAGAACAATAGTAATTTATTTCCAAAAATGCTCTTTTTAGATAAAATTACAATATCTCCCTACTGGTAACACTAAGTGATTTATTTAAAAAATCACCTTCGAGACAATTACATTTTAGCAGGAATTAGTTGAACAATAAAAGCAATTGATATTTTATATACAGTAAAATTAAACCATTAACTAATGGTATGCTTATTCTTTTTTCGACAATTTTGGAGTTAGGTCACTATTGGTCACAGCAGACAATATTAAATAGTTTAATTTGATTCACAATAGTCAATTTTTTTTTATAAATTATAAGATATACTTAAAATAATAATTGAAACTACAGAATACTTCAAATATTTCTGAAAGCCACATAAAAACTTTAAGTAAAAACCTCAAATTCATACTTTGATGCTGTGTTATAATGATGTTATATAAAGTTATAATGATCAGTACTAAATAATTATTGGTCATCATTATATAATTATTTAAAATACTATTTTGTTTATTAATATTTTAATTAAAATAACTTTTTTCAATGAATGCATTAGTTAATAGGATTTCTTTTTTAAATATAGGAGTTTTTAGCTCTGTTTGAACATTTTAAATTAATTTTAGTTATCTAAAGGACTATAGTAATAATTACTATAATTCTGCAACATAGAAAAAATAATTATTCCTAGTGTAACATTATAGAGGTTATTTATATTTATAATTTATTTATTAATAAGAGGATATTATTTTTTGGATAATAACTAAGTGTATTCAATAATTAATGTTAACATTAATTTTACATTATTAATTATATTTTACATTAAACAGTGTTAACATAAATATATATATATGTGTATACAGACCTTGGCTGACATATGCTTCAATAAAATAGACGATGTAGTCCTAATTTCATTATTAGTAGCAGGAGAAATTGGAAGGATAGCTTTTCTATGAATTGGAGGTGTATTACCAAGTATTTTGGATAAGTTAGAATGTGCCGAACCTCCTCCATATACAACTTGAGAACAGTTTAACGGAGATTTTTGGGCGAACAACTTTTGGCGTTCTGATAACTGAAAAATTGCAACAGCAATTTAAATTTAAAATAATAAAAAAAGATATTAATTTATATATTAATTAAATATCTGTATATTAACTATAAATGAACAAATGTTCCTATTTATAGTAATAGATTTACACAATTAAATTTTTTTTAAGAAAATAAATAATTTAAATACAAGATTTCATCTAAAGAATACTTACCTCCCCATAATTGACAAAAGTATCCCATCGAAATGATGGGGATGAAGTACGTTTAGATGCGTCTCCAAACTTTATTAAGGAATTTGAGTCATTATTTTCTATAATCAATTAATAATTAATTTTATTAATATCAATAAAAGAACTAATATATTTAAACTTACTTAATTTCATAATATGTTTTAAAGAAGGTGGTGTAGAAAAATCATTAGTTATGGATGATCTGTCTGAAGTATAAGATTTTTTTAGATCTGTAAATAAATTAAAAATAATTCATGATTATTTTTAACTCATGGTAATATATTGACTCATGGTCAAGAATAAAATAAAATGAATTGTAAATAAATAAATAATCAAAAGTGACATACATAACAAATATAAGAGTTCAAAAACTATATTATAAAATAAGTTTTCATTGGTAATATTTATAAAAAAAAAAATATAACTAAAAAATGGTTTCCATTTGATTTTTCAAATTTTTTTTTTAAATACTTATATTTTCAGTTATTTTTGAGAAAAGGTCTGTGTCTAAAGTTCTAATCACCTTGTATATGTTTATTTTTTTTAAATATTTACAAATAGCTTAATAAGAAACCTAAAGTATTTGTCATTTGGACAGCAAATCAAAAAAGTGTAGCCCTGTCAATTTAAAGTGGTAATATTTAATATACTGGTACTAGAGTAGAACTTGTATTTTAAATGAATTCATTCAACTGATAGGTTAAATCAAAGTATTTAAATATGGATTAAATATAAATGTTTTCATAGAAAAAATTTACTTATGTTTGAATTAGTTGATTTATTGGTAGATAATAAAGCTGGAGTTGAGGATGCAAAGTTAAAAGCTGCTGGTTTTGATGGAGATTGCTGATTAATATTGGAATAATCAGTTTCTTCAGACTTCCTTTTTAAAGGATCTATAAAATAAATTTAGTATAAAATTATTTGTGTGTTAACATTATTATCTATATTAATAATTATTAGTATTACCTATAAATATTAATAAAGTTGTAAAGCATACCTTATAAACCTAGTAACAATTATTATCTATCATCCCAAAAAAATGTGTGAAATTTTTATTAGATGATAAACAGTACCAAAATTTGTTATTTTTTAACATTTTTTAAGTACATATATGAATACATTTTTTATATTAATTAGTATTAATTGACAGTACAATAATTGAATACTTAAAATATATTAAATCGTAAATCATTATTTTAAATAAAAATGATTGAAGTGATAAAAATCAATGCCTTATATTAATTACTTATAAAATAAAACTTACTATTAACCACATTTTCTCTAAATGTAGAATTTGTTTGATTTGTAAATGATGGATATTGTTTAATTGTGCTAGATGTATATGGTACAGAAATTCCAGAATTTTGAATGGTTATATCTGGAAATAAATAAGAAAGAACATTAAACCATAATGAATAGATAATGAAAGACTTGAATTACTTGAATTCTTATGTTTATCAGATGAGTTGGATAATTCAGTTGTATTAAGATCAGATCTGTTAGTACATTTTATGAAAGTGTTATTTGGAGTACAAAGTTTTTTTACTGGAGGTTGCTCATCATATTCACTTGTTGATGGATCATTGTTAGATTGCGTGTCTTTCAATAGTTTATTCATCCATGTTGTGCCGGGTATAAGTTCTGACACACGTTTTGTGACCCTTCGCATAAACGACTGAAATACAGGATCATTATCAATCATACACATTAACTACTGTGACTTAAACCATGTGATAAACACACAAACTGGATTATTCAAAAAGTCAGTGAAGGTATATAAGGTACGGAGTACAGTAGTAAAATAAGAACAAAAAAAATTAATTAAAATTAAGAATATTTTAAAAAAATATCAAATCATTAAGGGTTGATATATTGGCGCGGGTTTTGGCAATGATAATAACGTTGCCATTGTCGAAGTTTAGGCAAATATTACTTACATTCGATTTATCGTAAGGTTTCATGGTGATTAGTTTTTTCAGCGATTTACGATCTACAAATATAACGACCGCACATATATTAACGACAGCCACATTTTTAAAAGTAAACGCACACGTTCACGGAATTTTATCTTGCTAAATAATTGTTAACGAAAATACACACTCGGCTAGAAGCGTAGAAACATGACGGCCATGATGGATAAACTAGATCAGCGATCAGTCGTTGCGCGCTTTCTACAGTGTAGCCAAGATTAATATCACGTTGTCTAAATTGCATAGCTTACTGAGTATAATTAATATTGACAGATCGCGCCACATTAAGAAACAGAAAGGCGCGAGAGAGTTCTGCCAAAATATACACCTGCTCTCGATTCTGTTCACCGGTTCACCGGGTGAGTTAACTTTCGGATTTTTCTCTAAATCTTCAGTTACAATTGTTATACCGTCTGTTGTTGTTGTGTGTTCCGCGTTCACGGACTGGTTCGTGCACGATAGTTTTTCATAATCAAATGAGTGTCGATTTATTTTATTTTATTGTAGTGTTAGTGTGAAAACTTTAGCTAGCCGTTTTCTTTTAGAAAGAATTAGGAATTTTTTTTTTCACAATGCGACTGTTACTTTTGGTCATCTTAGCTACCACTGGTAAAAATTAGTTAATATAATCACATATATTTAGGATCCGATGAAGACCCATGTAGTTAGGGTGGTACCTTGAGATGAATTTTGAATTTGAATTATATCAAATTGGAAATTATTTCATAACATTACCTATTTTAAGAAAAAATTTTAAGCTTTGATTTGGTTCTCATACTTATTTTCCTTGGTATTTTAACTTAGCAAGTATCATAGTGTAAATTAACTACTAACTGACAGCGTTATTACCATTTTTTACCATTTTCTATTTATAATTGTGGCGTAAAAAATGATTTTAAAACATCAATTTTTCTTATTCCAGACGTAAAGGGAAATATCAAACCACAAATTCATGGTTAAATATTTCTTATATTTGACATAAGAGTCCTCACCTTTCAAATTTGTAATTTTTTAGCATACTTAAGTTAAGACAATTTTTATTTTTACTATTTATTTATTTTACAGACTGTAAATGACAATATAGAGATAATTATAATAATTTTTGATATTTGATTAGTTGAAAACAATTTTCTACATATAATCAAACAGATTTTAATTTGTCGAATTTTTATAAGTTAATTTAGTCCTATGAAATTTTATCATTAAAATGTTTGTATCTAAAATGTTTTTTGTTAATACACGAAAATATAAAATTCAGAAAATAAAAGTTTAAGTATAATATTTTTTTTTACTAAATTATTTTGGAGATTCTCTGAATAATTCTGTCTAGATACGTACGTTGGGTAAAAAAATATATATTTTTTTAATTGTTATCAACTATTATCAATTGTAGTCTTATATTATATATTTTACGTAGAATTAGCTTCAATTTATTAGTAAAAGAATTAAAACAAACTAGCCTTTTTTAAAATTCAGATTGTAGGAGAAGTCTCTAATTATAGTAGCGAAACAAAAAAAAAATATAAGTGAACAAATTATAACTGTTAATTAATTTAATTTGTATTCCTCGAGCTTTGATTGGCCTTATTTAAAATTTTCCGGTAATTATCAATAAAATAGGTATTCTCAATTCAGTTCTTATTATATTTTTTAATTTAATCTAAATATTAGTATAAATATATATACTTATTATTTAAACAAGGTACGAACATGGAAATGATTAATACCAAGGTGGGATGTGAAATTTTCTCAAGCTTGAGAGATGTTTATATTGAATGTGTATATTTCCTAAAAAGTTTTGACTTACAAAATATAGTCATGCTAGAACTTGTAACCCAATCATATTTGCAGGGCGCAACGTGAAAAACGTCCATAACGCTAACTTTAATAGTTATGCCATATTGCCTTTACGGTGTGTTAATTTTTGATACTTAAGTATATGAAAGATTTTGAATAATAAAAATAAATTATTTTTATAATCACGTAAAAAACAACATAATTCATATAAATTTCTCATTTCTTAGAAGAACGGAAAAAACTACTGATGGTATTAATTGGGTCACATTTAGATTTGTATAATTATACTTAAATTATTAATATTATATTTTATTAAAAATAAAATTAAACGATCTAACTCAGCTAAAAGATTATGTGATAATTATTACACAGCTAATAATTTTTTACATTACAATTTCGCTTCCAAAACGAAATTCTGAAAACACCTGCTGCCTCTATACTGTTGCTATTCATACAAATAAATGAAGAAGCAACATTTTCTTCTATCACAATCTAAAAAACTATAATTATAGATTTGCATTAAGTATTATAAGAATAAAGTACAACTATTTAACAATTATTATAAAAATGTTTTTTCAGTTGAGAGTCCATGACTAATAGCCACACTCAATTCAATCATTCCATTAGTTAGTTTTAATTGGTGATTTTTTATAGGATTAGCTGTCGTTTCTTCCGAAAATAATTGTAAATTTCCTGGTGCTCCAGCACATTCATCGGTAACATTTACCAATGATTCATTGCCTATTGGAGCAATAGCTACTTACAGCTGTGAACGAGGTTTTGAACTTTTGGGACCTGCTCGTAGAGTATGTGAGACAACCGGAGAATGGCTACCAGAGGGAATTCCATTTTGTGGTAAGTGAATTTTAAATTATTTACGATATTACTTTCAAATGATCGTATAAATACAAAAGGTAAATATTTTTTAAGTTCCGGTTGTTGAATATACATTAAATATTTTTCATATAAAAATTTTATACATTGACTACCTATTAAAGGTATTTAGTTAGAAAGTTGTCGAGCTTCTTCTCTTTTATAGTCACTTTCGATGATATTATTATTAGATTTTTCCATTATTCATTATTCATTGCGATTTTCATAGATTTTCATAGAATTAAATTTTTTGTTATTTCCATATAATGAAAATAAAATATCATTCTTTTATCACATTCTTGAACTTTCGCTCACGTTTATGCACAAATTAAGGTCGAAACATAGTAATTTTGCCTTACACCGTGAGCTATTGATACTTAGTACTGCGCTATTTTTTATCGTGACATAATAAAAAACTGTCACATTGTGACAGTTTGACATCTACTCTTGATCTTTATAAATTAATAATACATAATAAAGTAACAAGTATAACGTATGACAGTAAGACGAATTTTTTATGTTTTATATTCATTTTACCGCTGTTTTTATTCCCGGGATTTTTGTGAAAATATTAGATAAATAGTTTAGATACCGTTGAACAAGATCATAAAAAATGCTCAAGATTGTCGTCGGTTATAATCATACAAAGTGGCAAATTATGCTTATAAATTTAATATTCCGTAAAAAAAGAATACATTTTCTTCAAGCGTAAAAATAGTGGATAAGTATTCTATTTTATAACAATGGTAAACCGCGGTTGCTTCAACTGAATTTAGCAGTGTGAAAAATTGTAATCTATTAAAATGTGCATGTTTACAAAATTATATATAAAAAATACAATGACTTATATAAAATAATTTATATTTTCCCATTTTTTATTATAGGTCATTTTCAATTATTGATACAACTGTAACTAATATTTATTATCTTAGTAAATATATGCTTTACTAGATACTTATTAGCTATTGCTATTTGTTAACTGTACAAATGTTTTGAACTGTCATCAGGGAATATATCTATTATAATTGAACTATTTAACTATTTCGTTGAAAAATTTAAATTAATATAGTTTAGGTCATTACTAAATCAACTCTCCTATAAATCAAATAAATGTCAAAATTTTATCGAGAAACTTCTAATTTAAATAAAATAAAACAATTCTTACTTTAATATTTTATTTTTCGATTTTCGATCATTGTTTTAAATTAAGTTCTAATTGAATTAAGTTCAGACATAGTCGTTATAATAGCGATTAACCAAGTTAAAAATTAGTGTACCACCAGCCCATACATTCTTTAGGAAATTTATTAAGTGTGCCAAAAAATAATAAGCCTTGGTGGGAAATAATTTGATTTTACTATACAGTATTTTAAGTAAGATATACTGCTTGTTTCGCCTCATCACATGGTCATTGTTGGCATCTTCACGCAACTCATGAACATTTGTTTTAACATGAACTGTATACTTATGAGCAGTTGGTAATTATTTTTTTAGTACTCTGCGAACGGTTCACATTTGAGTTAAGGTGGGTATTAAAGTTACATTTATATGACCTGGTTAAGTTTTCATATGGGTCCTTTTTGATGTATTCATTAACAGTACAACGGCCGCTGATTTGTTGATATTCAATGATCGAGCGATGTACGCGATTGGTAGTTGTCGCGCGCAACAGGATCAGATCTAACCGAAAATTGTAAGAACCTGTTTTATTCCCGTTTAACTTGAACTTGAACTGTGGAAGTCCAATAAACTCTGTTATTATTGTAGTCGGTATTCTTATTAAATTCACGTGCCAAATGTGTTAATAATAGTTATCTGTCATTAGTGTACGTTAAAAGTACGGATTGAGGATTTTTATCGATGATATGACTGCATGTCCTTGTAAGGAAAACGAAATTTAAGTATGTCTGCCCACCTATGATCTACTATGTACGAATCTCGCAATCCACTGTTATTTTACCCTACTTGAATGACACATAGGTGTATAATAGTAGAACGCATCAATTTTATATGTCACACGGAAATCCTTTTGTCATCCGTATAGGTACGACTAATTCATACACGTACGGTTGCGTGCTGTGTAGACACTAATACGTGGCCTAATTTTTTCGGACATACTTCTCCGTCTTCCCATATAATAATAGTTATAATACCGCTATTACAACGGTAAACTACACCTTCTCGCTCGCCTTCGTCGTTTCATTCCGACGCACGTTTATGTCTGACAATTGGCACCCATCGTCGTATAATTAATTTTCAATTGGTATGGGCATCCGTGCCAATGAGTTTGACTGACATTATCAAAACTAAGAAGATAGTCGTCGAAAACTTTATTATTGTTTATTTTTCCATACGTAATAGACCAATATTTACATATCTATGTGTACACTGTACACATATACCATCGATCAAATAAGATTTAGGCTTCAAGTGTGGACTTGGTCGGCCAGGTCAATCGATATTTGATTTCTAACGTAAACTATAAATGAAAGTTTTTAACAGATATAATTGGGCCTTTAATGCATAAAATACCGCCGCTCCTTAACTTTCATCTGCATGTCCAAAACAATTAAACAATATCTATTATAATTATCTGATTGATTCTAAATTCAATAATAGAAATAGAGAGACCCTACTAACGATTGGGTTTTACACTGTATTGTGTTTCTTAGAACGCATAATAGTACCTGTTATTTTTAAGCCTCAATATCACTACTAATAATTAAAATTCTCTTATATTTATTGAATAAACAAAACTTGAGTACGGAAAAAATGATAAATCCTATGTTAAATAGTTATTCACTTAATAATATAGTTCATTTATTTATATACATTTTAAATAGTAAAAATAGTAGCTTTAATATTTATAATCTTTGCATCCTCGTATATCGAGTCATAACGAATCATTTAACGGTTATAAGACACTAAAGTTAATGTTACGCCAAAGATTATTAAACAGATCGATTCATAAGAAATTTAGTCATAATTTCATAACAGAATCTCATTTTTGAAAGGAGATATTATAATGTTTCTTTTAAAGAAAAATATAAAAAAAGAAGAAAAACTATTTAATTTAAACAAAAAATATTTGTTATAGAAATAACTACAATAAATTTTCAATTAACAACACAAAAATTAACATTGCATTCCTACATAAACCTGTAGGTAGGCCGACTTAGGTCCGGAGTAAATTCCGGTTCTACTAGCCCTCCGTATAGTTACATTCTCGATAGACAATTAATCATTTTTATGTTAAAAATTCGACCCACAAGATATATCTTAAAATAGCTAAAACTTGAGATTGATGGGGATAAAACACACATAATATAATAAAAAAAAATATAGTACACTTTTACATAAAATATATTTAAATATACTGATTAAAATAATTAATTATTAATTGACCGAAGATAATTGTTTTAAAATTAGTTATGATTACGCAAAAATTGTATTCTAATAAATAACCGCTGGATTCTAAATATTTTTAATTGTTGTATTAGTCATTTATTAATATTAATGAAAGAAAATTCATAATTACTACAGTTGAAAGGTGAATAAAAAATGGTAATTGTTTTGATACGGACGAATGAAATACGAAAACTATAAAAAAAAAGGTTTATTTCATTAACATGTATGAGTCGAGCCAAATTATTGTAATTGATTTATGAGAACAATTCGTTTTATAAATATAAATTTGTATAATTTAAATAATTAATTTTTATCATATATGTTGTTTTATTTCTAATATTTGTAATTAATCGATATTTCTAAATAATAAACCTCAAATTAATTCATATTTTTAGAGTTTAATATAAAAACACCACTTAAACAGATTATTACTAATTAACCATTAAATTGGATCAATAAAAATGAATTTNTAATATTTGTAATTAATCGATATTTCTAAATAATAAACCTCAAATTAATTCATGTTTTCAGAGTTTAATATAAAAACACCACTTAAACAGATTATTACTAATTAACCATTAAATTGGATCAATAAAAATGAATTTACTTACGACTGTGACAAATAATTATATTCTAATAATTTCAATGCAATACTATTAATAGCGTCTTAATTTTGTAATCTACAAAATTATTATTTTATTTCTTACATGTTAATAATCAAGCTACTTGCATCGTTTATCAAATAATTGTTTAAAAATTCATCATATTTTAATGCAGTGATAAAAAATACGTAAGTGTGTTATAAAGTGTTTCAAAAAATATGTGTTTTTTTTATTAACTCTTATTATTTTAGGTTTCGTTTTTTACTATTATTTTGAAATTTTAACTTTTGCTGTAATTATACATATATAGTAGCCAATCCTTAAAAATTACAAATTTTTAAATTTTTTATATGTACTCTGGATTCATTAAAAAAAACGTTTGATGACTATTCTAAAGTATCATTAGATTTATGTGAAGTTCTAAAAATAATTGTTTTTTACACTTAATATTCTTTTTTAATATAAACAATAACTCAAAGTTATACTGATAGGTGGATTATCAAGTACGAACATGTTTATGTAACTTTTATACAACATTTGAATACATTTTTTGTGATGACATTTAAGACGTATTATATAGAGATGAATTATGCAATTTGGTAGTATTTTTAACAAGACCGCTCAAGCTTGCGAAAGAATATAATTTTTATGTTAAATAAAAAGATAATGATCCCACTAAGATACGGGTCATCTTAGTACTGTGTCATATTAACGGTTCTCATAAGGCGAGCCAATAAAACTCAAATTATAATCTCTGTACGTGATTTTCTGTTCACAAGAAGTATGAGTTTTGCAGCCTTTCTAGTATAGATAATTATTATTCTTAACTCCAAGTGTCATACATCATAAATTAAACACAACTTAAAGACCATTGCATTAAAAATCGAACACGCTTGATTCGTGAAAGAATTTTATAATTAATTTCTTTGGTAAATACCCAGTAACTTTATCCTTTTTATACTGTCCATTATAGTCTATGGGTCATAATCAAAAATAGTCAAATAATAGTATACCTAAAGTTATGTTTGAGTATTCTTTGTCTGTAACGAACCGTACGATTTTTAGTCGACCTATAGTAAAGCATTAAGTATGGCATTATGTTTTATAATTTACCAACAATATGATTTAAGACCATTGTGATAAATTTTGATACGGTTTGATTCGTAATTCCTGTAATGGCTTGTTAGGACAATACCAATTAATAAAACTGAATTGTAAAACAAAAACGTTCACGTCGGCTGGTTATTTGCTAATTCGCTTTCTATGAAGGTATAATTAAAGGAAAAATTTAATCCTAGATATTAGCTAACACGTTTATAATTCTAATATAGACAGAGTTTAATAATAATAATCTGTTGTCCATCGATGAAAATGGAAATCCGTGTTATAGAAAAAAAAGAAACTGTTAATGTTTCAACTTCTTGCTAGAAAACTTTACAATGAATTATAATAAACAATAACCTTTTTGTTTTCTATTTTATTTAGCGATATTATTGACTGGAAAAACTAAATTTATTTTAATATCTATTATTATTTTTTTAATAATACCATTCATGGTATTAACATTTTTGAAAACGTAATGGTAATAATAAATATAAATAGTAATCTATTTAATATGGACAATAAAAATAACAAGAATCTAACTTATGAAAAGCATGGTTGCCATTAGTAATTTATTTTGGATTGCAGGTTTTTTTTTTAATTTTTTACATTCATTTGAATTAAATTTTAATTTTAATACTTATAATATAGATAGTAAGCAAGTATTATGTATATGCATATTGTGGTTATATATTGAAGGTTTTTGTTGAATGCTAAGGTTAGATGTAATTTTTCAAATTGCAATTGTTCTTAAAAGTTATTCTTATGTTTATATTAATCATATTATAAATGATTAATACATTGCCATTAACTTTGAAGTATCGCTAAGCCCTAAGATTCTGGCTATGATTCTGCTTAGAAAATGATTTTCATTTTGAAATTCATATTCGTAATAAGAATTGTACTTCAATTTTTTTTTTAATTTTGAAAAAAATTATTTATTAAATAAATAAACTGTAAATTGACTTGGAAACACCATAAATAAACCGGAATTGTTCGTGGTTATAAAAAATTATGTGTTGTTCACCTTCGCTTTCCCAGAATCCTTTTATAATTCTAAAAGAAATGTGTACACATTAGTCACGATATACGGGGTAATTTATTAATCTAAGCCTCAGACAATTTTCAAAAATACAAAATAATAAATCATTTTTTTCTTTTTAAAAACTATACATACTACTAATTAAAAAAAATTAATTCTGACCCTACTCTTATTCCTTCATAAGATATCCATTCAAATTTTTTAACCCTTTATAAGGCAAGAGATATATATTTGTCACCGTAAAAAAATCTAGCTTTGTGAAGGCTATAGTAAAGTTCTTCACACTAACATAGGATATTTAACTGTTCTTTTTTAGTACATAATGATTACGTTATATTGTTGATATAGTAGGCAATAGAGCCGTTAGAATTTAAAAACATGACAAGTGAGAAAATATTATTCCATTATTACCCACTGAGAGCTGTATACTTATTTTCTTCATTATTTTTCCATTAAAATGTTAGGTATTTAATTTATTAAATAAATTAAAAAAGAAACATTCTTCTTTTGATAAATAGTATCGTTATTTGAAACTATGATAATCGATAGAGTAGAAAACTAACTTCTTTATGTATTATCTATAATTCTCTGAAAACTTATATGAAATATATATTTTTGATCCAAATTTTAGAAACAAAATATGTAATTTATACGTATCTTACACAAAATCACTCTTGAAAGACTAAATTGTATTTTAATCTCTCGAAGCAAACATACTTTCAATCCTTATTTTGTAAGTTATAGAACTCAATATTACACAAAAATGATTTTCACTTTTTTTTAATTAAAATTTTCTTATTGTATTATTACAGTCTATTATATAGTTGATAAATATATATCATAAATTAATTTAATGTTCAAGAAGGTTGTATTGATGTCATTATATTAAATATTGTAGCGTAAGTTTCGTATAATTACTTTATTGTGATGGGAAATATATATATATAGGTGTTTATGAAATTTTTTGGCTAACAAATATTTATAAAAATAACTATTTTTTCTCTTTTTATGTATTGCGAGTCAAAATAGAACTTTTGAAATATTTTACTCTGAATCTATATACTTCTTAATAAACGTCTACCAATTTCGAAAAAATTTTAATTCTGTCCTATAATGACAACATTATATGTTATAAATATATATTATATATTTATGTGGTTCTCATCATAGAAAATTTCAAGTTATGAAAATGATTGGTCGATAACTTTTGGATATATACTTCAAAAGTTATTTACTTTTGTTTATCTAAGCGAGTGGAGAATTGAGGCCTATAAATGTTTATTGATAAAAATAGCAGTACCTATGCCCACTATCATTATTTTATATTGTTAATAACTTTTGAAATATTGTTCCAAAAGATGTTATTGACCAGTCCTTTTCTTAATTAGATTATTATCTAGTTAATTATGTATGTTGCCATTTGATAATTAAATTTGGCAATCCTTATATAAAGTATAAGAGATGAACATAAAAAATTCTTGATTCTTTTTTTTAAAAGTTGAAAATAAAAATTTGATTAATAATTTTAGAAAGAAACACGGAACTAAAAGAGACCAATTAAGAAATTATCAATATTATTTCTATTTTTGATTGATTAAGTGGATCATGATAAAGAATAAAAAGATAAAAGATTTACTCTATATAAATTTTTGAAAATAAAAATTGGTAATTTTTTTTTTGAAGATATTTTGTGAAACATTGTTAATCTTGTATAGTTTTTTTGACTAAATGTCCATCTTTCGACTTCTATATACATGCTATTTCTATATTTTTTCATTTTGTGTGGTTTTTCATAAAAACGAAAGTAATATCTGTTATAACTTTGATTGACCACAGCCTGAAGTAGTTCAGAGATCACTTGTATTTCATGCGTCACGATTTTTGTTTGCATGTGTATGTATGGTTTTATTAAAATATATCTATGAAATATAATTCGTGTTATATTATTTTTGATGTACAAAATGAAACTAAGTCCATATCTTAAAAAAAATGTTGTAGTTATGTGGTATAAATTGTGTTCAAGTATATCATACTCAATGCACACTAGTGAAAATAAGACAACTTTCCTCTGTCGAGTTTATAACTCATTGAAAAGCACCTTCCTTTAATTATATCTATGAAGATACGCCCACCTTTTGCGTTTTTATTCTTCGTAGAATCGCTGTGGCACGAAATTTATTAAAACAACATGTATATATGTTTTTTCCTTTTTGAGTGAAATCACATAATTTGTAGCGACTTAATAATTTTTCTAAATGACACCGTCAGTAATGGGTATAGTGCAGTAATCTATATGATATTATTAATTTTATAGTAATGGTTATTGAGTTACGAAAAATAAATTTTGTGATATAATAAGATCATCTCTATCCTTTCTTACTAAGAAATTCATTACTAACGTTTTACGAATATAGAACTATTATTGATAAAATAATAAATTACACCTTAAATAAAATTATGATATATAGATAGTAATAAAATATTTACTTCTAACGTAACAAATAATCGTTTCACATATTATATTAATTATTTAAACTTGTTATTAATTTCAATTCCAAATGATAATGTACCCATCTTAGTACTTTAGTGATGTGTATTAAAAAATTAGTTTGTGATAACTTTTAAAAATTAATTACATATCGCAAGGCAAAAAATCTATTAATTATAATGTAATTGAATAAAAAATATGATCCATTATAGTTTAACTCAGAGTGATTTTTTATGAGAGACCAATCTTCATGATTTTACCCGTGTTAGATTTTTTTATCTAAATATATATATATAAAAAAAAAGACGTTCATACTTAATTTTGACTCAAACGTGATCAATTAGTTTTAGTGGCTGAACAACTAAAGAATTGTCAATTATTGTCGAGTATCGTTTTAGATTTCCATAACTCGTACAATGAACTTATACTTGAATTGGTAATCATGTAAATTTATTGACGTAAAAATTTATAACTGTAAAATGTGTATTAACTAACTGTTTATAAGTTTTTTTAATCAGTCGAGGCTCTCATTTTTATTTCCGTTTTAGCAATAGTACATCACCAATATTATCGCTATATTACAATAATTACAATTTCTATGGTAATATTATGTTTCTTTTTATTTGGTAGATATCGACTGAATTAACTTCAGGTCTATCTGAATTTAAGAAACAAGTATGCTGCAAAAATCACGTCAGTGGTAACCGGTTATAAGTTTGAGTAATGCGCTTTGAGAATTCGGAAGAAGACGTTCCGTGTTTACACGTACACATTCTGTTATACTCGTACGAGCATTACGAGGGGACGACCGGTGCGGCAACGTATTGCATGCGTATGTGTATTTTTATGGCTTCCAGTTAGGTGAAGGCCACGGTTGATTCTCATTGGTTTGCGACCGGTTCCGTGGTAGCATCTAGGTCAAGCATTCCACGTCCAGCACCTTTACTAGAAATTTTCAAAGAATTACATGGATACTTAAGAAATTTCTTTAGAATTTCCAAAAATTCATTTATTTTAACTCAATAATTTTTAGCTTCGATGCGAAGCTGAGAAGGTATTAATTTTACTATGATGTGTTTTTCTAATTTAGTTGGTGTTAATTTAATTTATTCGCCAGTATATGTTGAAAGTACACACAAGATATAATTTCACGTATGACAATATGCCATGGGGTGGAAATAAGTAACTCTCTCTCTCTTCAGTTTACTTTACACGTATTTCCGACTATCATACATACACGATATATATAATCAAATATTTACTATAGACGTTTAAATAGAAAGGTGTAATGAGTAATGGTCTTTTGTACTTGTCATAATATAAAATATACACTTTTAATTTACGACAGAGATTTACAAAATTTCAGTATCCTTGTCTAAAGAAATTACATGTGCGTTGATGAAAGCGTCATCGTGTCAACTGTCAAATAATGTTTTATGTTGTTATTTATAAATATTTACTGTAAAAGAACAGTAAAATATTTAAAAGAAAAATTGTGAAATTATGTTTTACATATTGGACACGTACATTGTCTTGGTACATGTTTTTAAATGATGATAGATATTGTGTTAGCTAGTCAAGATTTAAAATCAATGACCCGCAGTGATAAAGAATATAAACATTTAATTTCACACATTTAATTTTTCGTTTTTAGATAAGATGTATCTCATCATGTGTTAACAATAAAATGTTAAAAATTAAAAGTAAAAGCTATTGTTTGACTGACAAAATAGTAAATATTGATTATTATCATGTGGAGTAATTGTGTATAAGATTTCTGATCTTGAAAACACAGTTGGAGTCATCTCTCCAGGACCTTGAGATGAATCTTAATATCTATTGTTATAGTCATGACCATTTCATATCAGTCAATACTCCAAAATATGATGAACACGCAACGAAAGATTTATTTTTTTTTTTTTAGTAGGACGAAGGACTTGTATTTTGATTATTTGCTATGATCATAATTCTTTCATAATATTATCATTTAAATTGTACAACATTTTAATGTTCTTCAGCTAAACTCTTGATTATTCAATTCTGTACACTGTGAAAATTATATTTCATTATATTTACTTTTTATAGATATGTATATATTTTGTATTTATATTATGCACTATAATATCGATTTTTTTTTTAAATAAATTACTTCATTTATATATGAAAATAAAGTATTTTATACAATCTGAGTAGATTATTTACTCTAATAATACAATTTGTTATATAAATTATTGAATACATGCATTGTTACTTTCATCTCATTAATATCTTTTGTGTACGTTTCTGTTATTAAATATGTTCTCTAATATATTTTATTAAATTATTGCTGTGATACAACAATGCATAATTTCATATTTTCATTCTAACAGTATAAAATACATTATCCTATCAAGTATAAGGTATTTGTTTAATTTATCTAAAAGGTAATATAAATGGTTATATATATTTTTTTTCATATTGTTCATTCGTTATATCTACTTGAATATTAAGTATAACTTAAATTAACATACATTTTACAATACTTAGAGTAATTAACTTTTGAAACTTTTATCAGAAATTTCAATATAATCGTCTGTAAATATTATTAATAATAAAATTATTTATTATTACATTTAAACGTGTCTTACTTAATTGTTTATGCTTTTATTAGATTAGGTTTTATTGAAATATTCTCAATTTTTCTTATACTTATTAAAACCACGTTACTATATTTTTTCCATTAAATTCAAATAATAAAGAAACATACGCAGGTGCATTGATGGTTAGTGACTTCATCATTATTGTTAAATTATATATTTTTTCATAGTGAGAACGAAGACTACCGATCCCCAACGTTAAAATAGGGTAGACCTTTCTTAATAACATTCAAAAACCAGTTGTTCCACTTAGTGGTTGTCTATAGTTCTTACAATGATGAAAAACTCCCCTAATATAACAAAACAATTTTTTTTATCGCTCTTTCTAATGTGTTGTCCACATTCCAATGTCCGCGATGGTATATAATTA
Organism: Daktulosphaira vitifoliae; assembly: GCF_025091365.1. Lineage (NCBI taxonomy): Eukaryota > Metazoa > Arthropoda > Insecta > Hemiptera > Phylloxeridae > Daktulosphaira > Daktulosphaira vitifoliae. Next base: position 30,969,405 of record NW_026099575.1, read on the forward strand.
TTTATAAGTATTACTTTTTATTTATACACTTCTGACTCAATACCTTTAATCCATTAGAAATAAATCATTATACCTATTTGTAGAATTTTTTATGATTATTTAATATATACGTTTATTTTTTGTTCGTTAATTTCAATCAGATTTTATGTAAAATCATGGGACAAGAGGATGAATTTATAAGAAAATTATTTAAGTCATTTATTTATTTAGTCTTTAAACCCTAATATGTCTTTGCACAAGATATAATAGATAAAAATCGTTAAGGCAATTATGAAGTATTTAACATCAATTTGAATTAAAATTTGTAAATGTACAGGAATATTAATTATGAGTAATTTTATTATTATTTTTGAATATTAACGATGTTTCTGATTTAGTTCTATTTTCGAACTATATTAAAAAAAATTCGTATTACATTACGAAAATCTTGGAGAAATATAAATAATTAACTATTGAACAAACAATATAATTTCTGGTCCTGTAAATATTTTAAAAAGTTCAGATTGGTAACAAATAGAGCTATTTACATAGTGATGTAAAAACGATGCGTCACTAATAAATNTAAGGCAATTATGAAGTATTTAACATCAATTTGAATTAAAATTTGTAAATGTACAGGAATATTAATTATTTGAATATTAACGATGTTTCTGATTTAGTTCTATTTTCGAACTATATTAAAAAAAATTCGTATTACATTACAAAAATCTTGGAGAAATATAAATAATTAACTATTGAACAAACAATATAATTTCTGGTCTTGTAAATATTTTAAAAAGTTCAGATTGGTAACAAATAGAGCTATTTACATAGTGATGTAAAAACGATGCGTCACTAATAAATTATTATTTGTGTTTTATCTCGTTTAGTTCCAAATGTTATCCACCAAGTAGCATTTGACATTCATTGTAAATTCCAATTTGTTAGGTTCCACCTGATTTTACTAATTTGCTCTACCAGGTGAAACAATAGTCGGCGTAAGTGAAACTTTTACTGACGGGTCATAACATTATCTCCCAGCAGGTCATCTTTGTTCAAAATATTATTTGAAAAAAACACGTTACATTATGAAAGTAACAGTTACAAACCCATTTTCCTTGTTATGCTCAGTAGACTGTTAACATATACACGTAACTAAAAAATGAAAAATGGTCATTTATCCATTTGTGTACATCTTTTATATATTTCATAATTTCGAAAGTGTAGAAGTTTGTAATTTTTGCTCGTTAAACTTTTCACGTACATATGTATTATGACGCTGATATAACAAAAACTATTATGAATAGTTGGTATACTAATCGGAAACTCCAACATTATGGCTCTCTTGGTTTCCTTTTTTAAAGAATAGTAGTTTATTGCCATTAGCATGACAAAAATCCCATCTCCATGATAAAGTAAGAGTTCTATGACCGATGGTATGATGCCATCGACAACTGAATCATCATTTCAATAAGAGAGGAAGGAATCAATCGACTATAATTGCAATGTAATTGTCGCTTTTTTCACCTATTCGATATCGGATTTATTCATTCGAAACAGTTTAAACCACAAATAATAAAGCATTTGTATAAAAACTATTTTTTCTTCGTCAATTGAATAACAGTGTCGAGAAATTAAAATTGTTGATCATATTAAAAGTTTTGAATGATTTGTAAGTACTTTTAAGTTTATTTAAACACTTACATTTATTCGTTTTGTTCATTTAAAATAACCAGTTTTTCCTTCCTAGTAGAAATGTTATTGATTTTTCAGACGCATAAATATAACTAAAGTAAGGTAATTGTACAATAAAATATGAGTTAAAAATTACAAGTTTGCTGTTTTTATACCAAAATATTTTCTGAAGAACAGCGGAATAATTTTTTTTAGATCGCAGCCCATTTATAGTTACTGCTAATAGCGTATCTTTTATTATTTTTTTAGTAGCATTTCACTTAAGAAATTTTTTTACCCATTCCTTGTTTTATTAATATTATATAATAAGTTACTTTAGGTTCTGGAGAAGTTTGTTCCGGAACCCAACCCCATTGCTATACTTTTAGTTACTGTAACAAAGATGCAGACTTAACGTAGTGTAACCAAGGAGTATACTTAATTAATTAACAAGCCTTTCTTAATTTTGATTATCTCATTAATTTATTACGAATCTTGGTTAGTATAGTAAACTTCAATTTACTCCTATTAAGAAAATAAAATTTTAGAATTATTTTATTTTCTAGATAGCTTTGCATGTTTGTTTACTTGTAACTAAAAATATTTATATTTTTTTGTTAAATAATCTTTGTCACAAAAAAATGTTCATTAATTTTGCATTATCATCATTTTAATTAAAATCGTCATTATGTGTATAAATCCTTTCTGTACCATTACGACTCAGATAATATAAATGTTTTTAAGCTGTTAATTATGTTTAATTAAATGATATACAAATTATTAGGAAATCTAGGAAGTTTTTTTTATCAACAATAATTTAGGGAAATAAGACACCTCGTTTTTTATAAGATAAATAATTTTTTTTAAATTCAGTATCCACTTATTTCACGACTAATTATTATACAAATATTCTGATTTTAGATTATACTATTACCATAAGATATTATCTTTAGGTTTTTATTGTCTTTGCGTTATTGTGAATATGAATTTCTCCTGAAGGTCACATAAATAAATAAATAAAAATATTATCATCTTTAACAAACGCATATAAATATGATATAAACAACAAAGTGCTTATAGTCCGACTTCTTTATTCTGTGTAAAATGCATTTTTATAAAAAAAAGTTAATTAGTAATTTCAAATCTATACATAGGCGTATTTAAAGAGATATTTGAAGTATTGCCCTCCTAGAAATATAGAGAATCATATAATAAATATATTTAAAATAAAGGAAAAATGAATTTAATTCCCTAAATATTTTATTATGATTTGAGGCATAATTAATGTAGTAATTATTATCAAAAACCATAGCAGTAGCTGTTTTTGTTTTATCCATAACGGCAAAGAGGCATTAAACTAATTAATTTTTTGTTAAAACACGTTAAAAATTGACATTAAGCTGTAAACTATTAATAACAAAAGTGAAACGTAATTATTCATTCTTGTAATGGAAATTAATTATCATGAAAATTGTTAAATCTTTCCAAATATTTAATTAAGTGACTATTTTTTGCAATTTTTTATTTTAAAAACCAAATTTACCAGTCTTTGATCTAGTTTCTTTATGATTGTGAATTTAATTAAATTTTTAAGTTATAATTAAAGGGTGAATTTAAGTAAATTATACATAAAATTTGCTCAATTTATGTAAAATAGTTTAGCTATTATGCGAAGCTGAGAAGATATTGGTTTTACTATATGTTTTTTTTTTTTTGTATTTGTCGAAATTTTTTTTTTCTCTTATTGGAACCATTTTCCTAAAAAATATATCAAAAGATCACACATTGTATCTAGTTGGATAGTATATTGTCTCAAAGTTTGAAAAAAATTTCCTTATTCCTCTTAAATAAGATAATTCTAAAAAATTATAATTTTAGAAATTGGAATATTTCATTATTATTTTTTTTAAATATTTTTTCTTAAAATTGTAATAATATTTTTGAAAATGTTTGCAAAAATTTGGAGATACTTTAGATAATTTTTTTTATTAGGCATATTTTCATTGGAGATCAGATCCTTTGTCTGGCCACGTGGGGGATTAAAAAAATTAACTTTTTTATGAAAGTGAACTTTTAAAAATGTTCTGAAAAATACTGCATTCTTTAAAAATATGGTAAATTAAAGCTTCATTCATATGCCACAATTAAAAAAAACATTTCTTCATACTTAATTTTCAATGTGCAAATGGTTTAGTTATTAATTGTACTATTTTTATGTTAACATTCCCGGTTTTATATCAATTTTAGACTTCAATATGATTTTCAATTTATAGGGCTTATACTGTAGATTTTATAGTATAGTCATAAATTGAAGAGGGGTAAGAACCAACCATTTAAAAAAACTAGATCCATTCAAAATAAAATTTAATAAGATTAAGAGTAATTAGTTAAGAATATTTTGGATAAGATTTTTTGTATATTTTATGTCCATTCAGTAAGCATATTAAAGAAAAATAGTCTCTTCCTCCCAATAAACTGAAATTATAATAAAGAAGATTAAATTGATCAAACTTGCTTTAAAGCACAATTGCATCAAAATTTTTGATGTATAATGGTCTCTTCCAAGTCCGTTCCTCACTGTGCCGTGTCCCATTTGTATTTTTACAAATAGTTTACTTATAGGTGCTTTATAAACATAATGTACATGAGCAGGAATCCAGAGTTTAAGCATTTATATTGAGTTTTTCAAGGGCTGTTACGTTTTAAACACCAAAAATGTCAAAATTTGCATTGGTCTTATGGGACGTGTTAAATGTTTTCATTGTTTATTTTAGTTTAAAAATTTTATTTTTTAAACATGTTTTTTAACAACTCTGGTTTGTTCTAGTCATTCATTGTTTGTTTTTTCTTCTTTTTTTTTATGCGTACATTTTATATTTAAAATGTTATATTACACATTTCACTAAAATTAGTTATCATATCAAAAATATATACTTGTTTCATATAATAATATATAATCGTAAAATATGCGCTTAACTAATAATAAAATGCGACGTTAAATCAAACATATACAAATAATTATTATTTATAATAATAATTATAATTTGAACTAAATCAAAATTTGGGATGAACACTAATTCGATTGTCGCTCCTTTTGAAAAAACGTTATTGGTCAACATCTGTTGACAAAACAAAATAAATTAATAAGTGCTGCAGATGCCTACAAGCAGCCGTTGAAGAGTTTGAATCACACGGACCATGACCACTCCCTCCGCTTTCACTAGCTGCGTTCCATCCGGCCGGAAGACCTATATACAGAGAAGTTTCCAGGCTAACTTGTGTACACGCATAATTATGCTATATACATATTAATGCATGCACGATAGTATTATTATTGTTATAAGTATACATTTATTTTGACGCGCGAACTAGAAAAAATTATATTACTGCGGCATGTCTCTAAGATTAAGTCATGGATTGTTTACTTCCTAGTGTTGATATTAATAGCGACAGTCGTTGTATCGGTACGTTTACCCAAATAGCCGAAAACGAGCTTATAAACCGAAAAACGATTATTATTATTAAAATTAATATGCACGTACGTAACGCTGAACTTGACCGACTATTTTCAATTTGCCATTTTATAATGTATGCTAATTTAAAACTTCACTCCACCTGTTATTGTAGTACTGAATAACCAGACATAATTGTTGAACCGAAGCGTAACAAATAAAATATAATTCAGCAGATTTTATTTTTGTGAACTGATTGTTACTTTAAGTAAATCCTCTATAGTCGCACGCAATATGTAAACAATACAGATATATGCCACGACATTGACCGTTCTTCAAGTGGTATAGTCGATGATAACTCGGTTAACATGTTTTATTATAAAAATAATGAAATATAATTTTCTTATTATAATACTATTATAATAAAATACTTTTATGGGGTTTCATTAAAATATTGATCATTTTCTGAAAAAAAAACATCCATTTGAAAAAATAATTAAAATATTGTTGAAAACGTGGTTTATATCGTTGTACATGGATGCACGCATAATGTTAGCAATTAAAAAATTGTAGTAATAAATAAGTCTCCAGTTAAATTTTTTTTTTATTTTTTCATTTTTATAACACATTGTTTTTTACACCTATTAATGCTTGTTTTATTGTGTACTTAAAGTAAAATGAAAGAAGTTTCACGGTGATCCATGGTACGGTTGACCCACAAACCGGATCATTCAGTGTGACCGTGATGACGACGATGATGATGATGTCTTTACCGTCATCATCATCTGATCTTCTATTTCTGATTTTCTATGGACAATTCGTTGAGGTTTTAGCACACAAAAAATAATAATAGTAAGATACCGCAACTAGGTATGTACAAAAATCAACTTAACGCTGCTTGATTTACTCGTATTTTAATCGGTGTTGCATCCGTGTTAGTATTGACACGATTTACGCTTTTAGTTTAGGAATAATTTCTTTGTTTTATGTGAAAAATCAATATATTTCACACTAATATACTGTTTATTAGTTCGCATATTTAAAAATATTTTTTAATTGTTCATGGTTTTTGTTCAATAAAAAATTTGTTCGACTGCATTGCTAAAATAGGTTAGGCGCGACTAAATAACTTAAACATGGCTATTCATTATGGGGTGGGGGATTGTAATCCCCTAACTCCCTTGGTAGCATTACTGACTGTATCGACAATAAGTTAAAGAATAATAAAATTAAAAAATTTAATATTGAAAATATATGTACGATAATTATTAAATCTTGTTTGTGTGTAATAATTGGTACCTATTATACTGTGATTTCACTATTTTATTTAAGTGCATGTTGAATACGATGTGTACCATGTCACATTCCTTTAACATCTCGCCGCATTCTTTTGCAGTGTTGAACGTTGCCGCAGGCAAAGCGCCCATGCAAATCAGCTCGGAACCAGGCGGCTTGCCACAGAAAGCTATTGACGGAAGTACTAGCTCATTTTTCAGCCCTGAAACATGCACACTCACCAAACCAGAACGGACCCCATGGTGGTATGTGAACCTGTTAGAACCATACATGGTGCAATTAGTTCGATTAGATTTCGGCAAAGCTTGTTGTGGTAAGTAAAATATCTATTATACATATATAATGATGACATTTTTCTATAGTTAATGTAAAGATTGAGATCAGTTTGCTAATAATATCATTGTTTTTTCTTAATTGATTTATCTTACAACAAGTTGTAAACTATAAAAGATTATTAAAAAAATAAAATACTGAAGACTATCAACATAACACATAATTAAGAAAACATTAAAAAAATCTATGTACTTAAATATTATTTTCAGTAAGGGAAACTACACGGATTAATGTTATTAATTTAATTGATGTACCTTAAATAATAAAATTAATATCTTAGAAATATATGATGTTCAGGTGATCCTTCAATGAAGGATTTTGTAGGGTCAATTTTAAGTAATATTTTATCAATCAGAGAGAATTTTAAAATGATAAATTAAAAAAAAATAAAATATTAAAAAAAATTGTTATTAAAATATCAAATTATTTCAAAAATGAGTTTATTAAAATAATATGTTTTATAGGAATTATAACAGTTAATAATATTCTTACAATTAAATTTTGTTTTAAGCTGAATATACAAAAACAGTCGAAACTAATTCTCGATTTAGCTTAGTACCATTTTGCTAAGTTAATTTTTTTATCATAATTTAGGCCTGGCCATATGGGTAAAAACGTATGTTTTGGCGTACGGGTTCGATCCCCATTGTGTTATTGAGATTTTTCATGTGATTTTCTCATTGATGGGTGTCTGGTTTCTGGTGCAAGCCGGCCATAATACCCGTTCAATCTATACCTAGCCACCAACCATCTTTGACTCCCTAACATAATAAATAAGGCCATCACCACCCTCTGTAGCATGTTAAGTTTGGGAAATATAAGGATGTAAAACTGATCATTAACTCTATTAATTTTTTATCATAATATAAAGCGACTAAGTTTTAACTAAGATCTTATCAATCAAACTCTCCATTAATTTATTTAAATAAAGTTTACGATATACGATATACGACTATGTTCTTTATTTTAGTTTTAAAGTAAAGAAATAAAAAAAAATTTTAATTGAAACAGGCATATTAAAATTTATTATATGAAATCGTTTATTACAAATAAATGTGAGTAATTATTAGAATACAATAATAGTACAATACTTTAATAATTAGTGCAATTAATTATTAGTGAATACATCTTACACTAATGGTTGTTACTCGTTAGTTACTAATTAAAATTTCATTAAATTACAACATAAATAATAATTTATAGAGAAAGTTTTTTTTTCAAATTGTAAGTTAATACAAATATTACTATCACACTAGATACATATTATATGGAGTTTAATGTATTGGGCCACTAAGTATTTTCACTTCACGAAAAATTACGGTCACTTTATTAAAAAATGCGATGATACTTTCGCGTTGTTTGTATTTATAAAAGTATATTTTGGTAAATTAGTTACATAGAATAATAGCCATTCATTTTATCATTCAATATTCATTTAGCACGCGCGAAAAACGTGCACTGAAAAACAGTTAAAGAAAGTAGTACTCGTATATAGTTAACTGTGGGTCTGGCCATCTATATAGCACCTCTTGTATAAAATAAAACAATGGAAAATCATAGATCCTAAAATGAAAACTGTTTTCACACGGTTTAAATATATTCACAAGTACCGAATGATAATGACAACGACGTCCTTAGATTTTAGTTATCACTCCCTTTATTTAATATTATATGTATTTTATAAATATTGTATTGTTCACAGGTAAAAATAAACCAGCCACAATTATAGTTCGAGTGGGAAATAACAGGCCTGACTTAGGTACAAATCCCATATGCAATCGTTTTACTGGGTTCATTGATGAAGGTAAACCATTATTCTTACCATGTAATCCACCCATGCCTGGGGCATTCGTTAGTGTACATATGGAAACAGCAGGAGCATCAACTCAATTATCTATTTGTGAAGCATTTGTTTACACAGATCAAGTATGTAATAGTTAACTTTTTTTCATACTGAGTTAAAGCTTTGATAAAAATTTTAAACCACTGATGATTGAATAGTTTAAAACACGCTAATATTGAATAAAATCGGGATATTAATTTTCGATTATTTTTAGGCATTACCAATCGAAAGATGTCCACAATTTAGAGACCAACCTCCGGGCAGCACAGCTACATACAATGGTAAATGTTACATATTTTACAATCGTCAACCAATGAATTTGAGAGAATCCCTTGCTTTTTGTCGATCAAGAGGAGGAACATTGGTGGACGAAAGTAATCCGGCTCTACAAGGTTTTGTTAGTTGGGAATTATGGAGGCGGCATAGGCAAGTTTAAATGAAGATAAACATTTATAAATATATCATTTAAAATTAAATAATTTTAATTATAAAGATCTGATTTATTATTTATATTCTCAGGAGTGATTCTCAAAGTCAATATTGGATGGGTGCAGTGAGAGATTCTCATGACCGAAATAACTGGAAATGGCTAAACGGCGACGATCTTACAGTTTCATTTTGGAGTGTTCCAGCTAATGGACCAGAATCAAATTCAATCAATGGTGGTGACTGCGCACGTTTTGACGGTGCCAAAGGTTGGCTATGGTCTGACACAAACTGTAACGCACAACTAAACTACATTTGTCAACACCGTTCGTATTATTTTTTTTATTACATTTTATAAGTAAAATTTGTGATGAGTCTAGTGATTAGTGTGGGTGCTTATAATTTTGTTATCAGTGTTACATGATTGTATTAACACAACTTATGAAAAATAATTCTTACAAAAATATGATTTAGGTTAGCTAATGGTTTTATTTTTTTATATATATTTTGATTATTCAAATTGAAAAGTTCAAGTCGTCATGGCGAATGCGTAATTAGAAAATTGCCCTAGGGGACAATAGTATTTTATATGCGTTTCAATTTAAAAATTAATATAAATTTCAACTTTATAATTTAATTCATCAAATTTTATGTGTCAATTTTGGAACAAATGCATTTTACCACCCCATCGAGTTTTTTCATTTTTTTTTTTTTTAAACGTGTATTTTTCAATGCTTTTTTCAAAAGTGTTTGAAAAAATTGTCGGAAAAAATTGGTTCAAAAGTTATAGCTTTTTAAAGTTGAAACGTCAAAAACTAAAAATAGCTCAAAAATTGTTTTTTTTTTTGTTAATTTTTGGGATTTTTTCTCATGATACTATTGTGAAACTATAATGACGTAATTATTACATAATATCCTCATTCTAAAAATCCTAAAACCAAAATTATCTTTAAAAATAAGGATTTTCCAAATTTTTTTTTCAAAACTACGCACATCAAATTTACGCAATACGAAATAAAAATAACAAGAAACTCAATTAATTCAATTTGAGCAAAAAAAAAAAAAAAAACACGATGTGGTGTTTTACATAGAACTGTTAATTCAATAAAATAAAAGTTTTTACTGTTTATTATGTACACCAATTAACACTTGTTGTAAACAAAAAAAAAATACTATTACATTAGATATTGTTGATATTAGTTAAGTTGTTGAGGTATCAAAATATACTTACTAATATCTTAATGTTATAATGTTGAGTTATACAAACCCATTTAAATATAAGTTGTGGTCACCTACGCCTGCCGGCTCCGGTGACCGATTCGAGCCCCTTCGGGACTCTCATGGGATGGGGGCTCACGCCCCCAAACCCCCAGAGGATAGAAGTCAAGCCCAAACCCAACCTATTTAAACCCATTCGACTGAAATTCTCAGTGACCCAACAAGTATAAAACCTTGATGTTAAAATGGTGATATAATATTGAAAAAATTTATCAAAAAAAATTAAATTTATTTACTTCAACACTACCTTAACACGTTTAATGTACTCATAAATACTCTTAAATTTACTATTCCTCGGTAACTACATCATCGAGAATACTTTTTATAGTTAATTAATGAAAATTATAAAAAAAAAACAGCAGTATATAACAAAATTTGTATATGATTATTGAAATCTTTGAAAGCTCATAACTTTTAAACTAGACTTCGCCGACAAACATTTTTTTTATATTCTTAGTCGGTATGAAAAACTAAATTGATCTAAAAAAAAAAATTTGAAAAATCTCGATGGGGTGGTAAAATGCATTTAAGCCTCAATTTTAATAAAATGTATAAATGTACAACATTTATCACGTAAAATAATCCTAACATTTTAAATGAAAAAATATATAGAGCCAAATGCTTGTGGAAGACCAGAACAGCCTCCAAATTCAACAATGATAGCAGAAAACTTCAATGTTGGTACGGTAGTAGAGTATACTTGTGACGAAGGTCATTTACTGATTGGACCATCTACTCGCACGTGTCTTGCTACTGGATTTTACAATGAATTCCCACCAGTCTGTAAACGTAAGTTTTGAGTGATATGTAAGTACTTTAGTTTTCATTTTAAAACCTGGACGAATTGTATTTGCTATAGGTATTCAATGTGGGTATCCGGCAGAAATTTCCAATGGTAGTTATAAGTTGATCAATGGAACTATAAATTACTTAAGCCAAGTACAATATAACTGTTCCGAAGGATTTAAAATGACTGGTAGAGATCGATTAATATGCGACTTAGATGAAAGATGGGATGGACCTCCTCCCAAATGTTCTGGTAATTATTTTACATTTATAAATTAAATTTATAACCAGTTTTAACTTACTATTTTTTTAAATAATATTTTAGTCCAAAAATGTGAAGATCCACCTATTATTTCTAATGGTGAATATCAGATGTCAAATAACGATAGTATTGTAGGAACAATCGTAGAATATTCGTGTGTATCTAGAAAATTTAGGCTTGTTGGAACAAAGGAGTTAATATGCTTACCAAATGGACAATATGATAATAAGCCTCCCTATTGTAAAGGTTTGTAATGTCTTAAGATAATAAGTTTTCAATAACACTGATGCACTATGAATCATTCATTTGGTTTTGCAGAAGAAATCAAGACACCACCTGCACCCATTTTAGTCACTAAACCACCATCATCTGCTACATCAACTACTCCTAGTAGTAGGGTAACCCCAAGTCGAGAAAAGCCACGACCATTTACTACTAGACCAACAATTGTTACTAAGCCTTCAAATGATCATGTAATAAATAAAAAAATACATCAAAATTGTTTTTGCGATAAAATAATATATTGATTATTTATTTATTTTTCTATAGGACGACAATGGTCAAACTTCATCTAATGTCGTTATTGCTTCTGCACATCCTCACGATAATGAAATTCCAGACAGTGTTCATGTACGAACAAATCCTAATGCTGCTAATATACCAAATCAAGTAGAAAGTGAACACCGCATTGGTCCTAAACTGAATTTAGGTAAGTTACTAATTTTAATTTTTTTTATTGATTTCAACTTTTATAATTTTTTCTCTTAGGAGCAATTATTGCTTTGGGAGTATTCGGAGCGTTTGTATTTTTAGCCGCAGTCGTTACTACTATCGTCATATTAGTGAAAAGGTAATATTTCATTACTAATAAATTATGAACTTTAAGATTATGGTAAATTATTTTGATTAAATTATTATAATATTTCATAAAAATAGTGTATGTGATAAAACTCCTTGTACGTCTATCTTAATGCGACTAACAACGATGACAATATGAATACATAAATACGCTTATTGCCGCTACATGTAGGATATTTATTTTTTGTTTGCAGCAATAGGAACCACAAACTTCCGACCGGCTCGCATAACATGCCATCCCGATGGTATACGCTTCTAGCAATGCCGTTCCCCGACCAGCAAATTGGCCGGCGTCAGTTCTCTAGGGCTTATAGAAGCCGGGCTGGCTATTTCTCTAACCCGTTATGACAATAATCTCGCACCAACTAAAAAATACACAATATTAACGTGTACAATACCAAAATACAAAACACCATACCCACCTACCTATAGTCTAAGGTACGACTGAAATGTATCCGCACATCATATATTTCCTATTTGCACTATTACCTATATTATTTCTACGATATTGCACATATCTCCGACTTAATATGCTTTTACTTTTTTACACTTAATAATTTTATAGCACACAACTTCGTAAATAAATCTTAACTATAGTTAACATGAATGGGTGCTAGATACCTATACATACGCTAGCGAAAATATCAACATTAATGTTGAAATGTGTAATTGCACCGAATAATATAAAAATAGCTTGTTTTTTAATCAAAAAATGTTTAATTATTTAACCTATGTATTCCATATATGTATGTCATAGGAATCGCAGTGCCAAACACTTCCGCCACCGTGCATCTCCAGATACGAATACGGTGGCTTCATTAGACTCATCAGAATCAGAAAGTCGAGGTGGACTGAATAGATATTATAGACAGGCATGGGAGAACTTGCATCAATCTGCTGTTTCGCCAAAACATTCAAGACATCATCATCATCACCATCATCAGACGAACAGGCGTAAAGAAACAATGGATCCTTCACCTAGAATGGAAAGTATGAGAGATGGCTCTGAATTAGTTGTTAATGATGCATATCATCCACGATCGCAGGACAAAAAGAGACATCATCATCACCATCACCACCAGGGAAGGCCATCTAATAGATACTAACTACAATATTTATAAAGTTATATTAATTAACTAGACTAATTATTTTACCTAAACTTGTGAGGGAGGATAAAAATGCGGATTTTGAAGTGGACGTTACAAAAACAGAATTTTTAAATTTCGAAGTAAATTTCTTTATATTTTAAATACCGTCAATGTTTCTATACGAAAGTTATTCTCATTTAGAAAAATACGAGTCATACATTATCTTATTTACTAATAACTTATTAAATTCTATGTATTGCCATATAATAAGGGATTCATATCTTTGATTTGAGAAGTTTTTATGAACGTTTTATAGGGCGTAGCCATACTATTACCTGAATAATTGTTCTATAATCTCATATTTTGAAAGTGAGTATTAAAAAAAAATAATTGCACGACTGCTTTTAGCCTATTTGATTCAATAACAATTTTATCTTGGTTAATTTCATCATAAAACGAGAAAAAATATACCAAGTCGGGCAACTCTTATTTGTTAAAAAAAATATTTAAAAATAATCTTAGTCCAACAAGAATCATATATCGAAATCCTCATTTTATCCTTGTGTTAATTATGGTCGCCGAATACCCAAAAAGGGTTTGTAATGTCTGCATAGAACATTATATAAATTGTTTTTATTGTTACCTATTCTGGCGTTGAAAATAAAGTCAATAATATTTAAGTTTAATTATACAATTTTAGGGTTGATGTAGGTACAAAATTATCTCTATATTTATATGTACATAATGTAGAATGAAAGTACCTACCAACAAATCTTGTTTTATCAAGTATTATTTATTATTTATTAAAATATATCTGTTTTGTTAGCAGTATAGTATATTAAGAATATTATATAGTATTTTATGTAATTTTTTTTTACTTAGTAAATTTGTAAATATTTAATAATAGTTATGTACTGCCAAAGTGTAATACAATATATTTATATATTAACAATAAAACATTGTACTTTTAATATTTTTAACTTGTCATAATTAGATATTGAATTTCTGTAAATATATTATTGTCTGAAAAAATAAATTATTTTATCATTTTTGACATTAAATTTATTAAATGAACTTATAATTAGTATGGCAAAAAAAATTATTTACAAGTTTAGTAGCTATAGAAAATATTTCAGAGCTGCACCAAAAAAATGTACAGAGTGATACTAAAGTTTTATCCAGTTAATATAACACATTAACCAGTTGATTTAGTTAAATTATCGCTAAAAAGACATGTTTATTAAGTTTATTACAGTTATCAATAAATGTGTTCTGCGAATGGATTATAATGATTTATACAATATATATATATATATTAGGGTGGCCCTCAAAAATCGAATACCTTTTTTATTTTTACGCTACCCCTTAATTTTCTTTTTAATGATCAAAAAAAATGAGCTGTTCAAAATTTGGGACCGATCCGTTAAGGTTAACCCGTGCCCCCGGGCCTATTAAGTTGAGTCGTAGAGTCAAATTTAATAGAAATAACTAATCTATGTCTCATAACTTTTTTTTCTCTTAACTTAGAATAATAAAAGTAAAACTTAAGTAAACGAAATTTTACAAGAAATTCAAAAATAATAACTTCAATGTTGTTTTCTCAATAAATAACCCACAAAAACACTACATACAGTAAAAAACATGTAAAACTCTTAAAATACGTTATAACTGATTTTGTTGATTTTTAATTATTTATTTTCATTTTAATTTTTGAAAAACGCATATTCTTTTAAAAAAAGATTCTAGAAGTTTAATTTTTTATGCCTAGTACGATAATTATATTAGATTTATTATTTTATGGACAGTTAATTAATGATTAATTACAAATTTAACAAAATTGATTGTATTATTACATTTTGTCGTATCAATATATCAATTTTGGTTTACTGAATTACTTTAAGATAGTACCAATTATATTATTATTAAAGATAAGTATATTTGAGTTATTTTCGACAACTGACATAATTTGTGTCGTATAAATGCAGCAGACAATTTGTGAACATGTTAAATATATTTTAACTGTTTATTATTATATATTAAATGATATGTTTTAATCACAAATGTACAATACTTTTAACGTCTTTTAAAGTATGACGAACTAATATTTATCTTATTGGTAATTATTCCCACGAAATAACTGGTAGTAAGTTACCATCAAATTTACAACTATTTAATCTGAATATTGATTTTTTGAAAATTGATCCATCATTTTGGAGTGCAAACAACAGTTACATAAATGCTTTAAATATTATAAGTAAATTACGAGTTATTAATGATACAGCCTAGCGTGGCATTAAATTAATCTAAGACTACATAAAATATAAACTACAAATGAAGAACAGAAACAATACGTTTTACAAATAGTAAGCAATTATCGGAAAAAATTTCCTAATTGTAAAAAAAGTACATTATCAAAAAATATATTATAATAATATAACTTAATTATTGTAAAAAATATTTTTTTTAAAGTTATTATTATTTAAAAAAAAATAAATTAAAAATTGTTAATAACAATTAAATTAAACTGTTAGATTTGTATTAATCATTTATTAACTGTCCATAAAATAATAAATCTAATATAATTATCGTACTTGGCTTAAAAAATTAAACTTCTAGAATCTTAAGAGAAAAAAAAGTTATGAGACATAGATTAGTTATTTCTATTAAATTTGACTCTACGACTCAACTTAATAGGCCCGGGGGCACGGGTTAACCTTAACGGATCGGTCCCAAATTTTGAACAGCTCATTTTTTTGATCATTAAAAAAAAATTAAGGGGTAGCGTAAAAATAAAAAAGACATTCGATTTTTGTGAGCCACCCTAATATATATATATATATCATATATTGATGTACATACAAGGGTTCAGTAAAGAAACAGGTATCTATTGTTCTCATTGTTTGTGACAATTGACCTCAAATTTCCTTACTTACTGAACACCTTGTATATAGATCAATACATGATGAAATAGTAATACCACAGTAAAATGTGCTTTGTGTTCTAGATTTTAGTTAATGTAAGTCAGCTTCAAATATTCAGCTCGATTTTCGTAGGTTTAATGATTCTTATACTTCAATTTTTTATTCAGCTTCACAAGTTCTTTCAAAATCCAGCTGACTATATATAGCAAACTTATACAATAGACACAAAAACCTTTAAGTATGGTAGGAGCTTAGATAGTTTTTAGAAAATAACGTAGTGGGGAGATTTATTTCTTCAATATGATTTTTTATGTCCATAGGTAGGTGGATACAGATTCTGTGGACCTTTGTAAATACACCATGGATATTAATTATAATAAAAATCTCTAGATATATTTAATGATAACAAAATTAATTATTTGACAAACTTATCTTTCTAATGATAACTAATTTGAGTCATGTGGTACTGAGTTACATTAATTTGTAATTGGATGAAGACTTCAAGCACTATGTATTAAGAAAATAAAAATTTTAGAGAAGAGGAACCTATTCAATCTATTTCTTTATAAGTTAGATTGATTGATATAATTCTGCCATAGAAAAATAAGCCAATGCTACAAATATTCAGAAAAAAAATAAAATTATACACATTTAGTTAGCAACATTAAATAGTTATCTTATTATATAATAGAACACTTTACTAAGAAAATTATTTAGCGTGCTCCGATTTTTAAAATTTTTTTTTCAATATAAATACTTGATCACGAGACTACGGGAAAATTGTTGTCGAAGGTCGTAAAATTTTTGGCGCTTGGTCACAAGCGTTTTAAAATTTCAACAGTTTTCGAGAAAATTACCGATGACGTTAGAATTTTACAATTTAAAGCTTGAAATTTTCACCAGACCCGTCCAAACACATTTCTAAGATATAAATTATTTAGGCGATATCAAAAGCGCCTAATGCTCGTAGAGTCCCAGGTACAGCTCCAACTATGCGAAGCCTAGTATTTTATATTAAAACTTTTTTCATTATTTTTAGCTATCTTAAATATTTTCAATAATTTTACAGTAATAAATGATATTTTATTTAATTATAAGTAGATACTCATAGAACTCATAAAAAAATTAGCAATAATGAAATAATTTAATTATATATTTACTAACTGTACATTTGTTTACACTAAAAATAAAAAACCTTAATTATTTGTGTATAAATCATCTATTTTTAAAATTTAATATACTAAAATAAATGATTATAAAGTTAAAATAAATTAATATAGATTGTTGACGAATATTATCATTTGGACTAATAAACTAACAAATAAATTATCTCAAATTTAAAATTATTTGTTTTTGTGCTATTTTACAAATAGAATTGAAATCAATTTTAATATGTCCTCGCCAAAATGGAGAGCGCCCCCAAACATATGCAGGAAAATTAGGACTTTCAACACCGTGGAATATTCTAGCTATAGCCCTAGCAGTAAATTTGCAGTCAGCATAACTATTTATTAGACGATTTATATCAGATACTACTCGTGCCTCGTCAGTTCTATCAAGTACTTCTTCTTTCTGAAAATCAATAATAAAAATTAATATTATCACTATTTTGAATTTAATTAAATTTTTTACTGGTTCTTTTTCTAAAAACATTGATATGTTTTCTTGAGTAAAATAGTCTCTCACATTTTTCTTTAGTTTTTCACACAATGTACTATCAGCTATATTACAACAATCTGAATAGGAATTAGTTGAAATACTGTAAATACAAAAATAAATCTCAAAATGAACATATAAACACTTTGTGTTCAAACAATGTCAAAAATAAAATAAATACCTCATAAATGTTTCATAACAAAATTGTAACTCTGCAAGTGATTTTAATTCTTGCTGATGTGTTCTATTGAACAGATTACAAAGAGCGAGGTCTAATTGATCAGCTTTCATATTACCAGGAGCAAGAACTCTAAAGCCAAGACATGAAAATTCAACTACAACTCCACTTTTTTGATATTTTCCATTAACTGAAAATATTAAATTGAAATTAAATTAGATGTTGGTCAATAAAAAATAACACTAAACTCTATGCACAATGATTAAAGTAATTATTAAAATGACAAATTAAGCCTTAGTCTTTAAAAAATATTCATTCTATACTTATGTCAAATTATGAGCATGCAATTAAATGTATAATTATAATAAGTATAATACAAAAGTATAAGTATCAATTAAAACCATAACTTTTGAATTTTTAAGAAAAAACATTCTAGTTGTTTTATAGACAGTTTGCCAATAAGAATAAAACATATAGTAGTCTGCAAAGGATTACGTAAACAGTATATAACAGAAATCTGATCAAGATCAATTCAGCTATTAATAAGAAAGAACAATATGATGTAAATAAAATCAATAAGTTGTAGATTAAAATTTTTCAAAATGTACTCTGACTTATTGTTTTCACTTACTGGAGGACCATTCTAGTTTTTTTAACTCTTTTTTAATTATTCCACTATCCCAACCAATGATAGCAGCAACTTGAAAAATTGAAAATTCAAATTGGTTTAATTTACTGGCTGATTTTCCTGATTTTTCTTTCAACGCATAGGCTACAGCAAGTGGTGGACACTAAAATAAGAATAATTATTAAACTGCTGCAATATAAAAGTATAGAAAATAAGAATTTTATTTTTTAACATTCTTGAATTCTGAAGGAAAAATAAATGATTATTATATTAACATTTTTAATATAAACCATAAAAATTTCAAAGTTTCAATATCTTAAATATATAAGATTATTTTTATTCAAAAATACAGCTATCAAATAATATTTAATTATTTTTGTAACCCTTTAGACTATACTTTTAAAAATATTGTCAAAATAAGAGATATATTAAATTTAATGTAACTCTAATTGAATTATTAATCTTTACTACGCTTTTTATTCAAAATAGTTCCAGTTATATTTGTTACTAAAATTAGAAATCTACAATAACATTTTTTCGTTTTAAAACATGGCTTAGGGCCAATGACACGGTGGATTTTTGGGATCCTTCAATCACTTTGCCAATTTTAAAGTTAATTTTATCACTTCGATATAATGAAGCACTTTTGACTGATCAAGAAAAAGTAAACTTTATTTTACACAAATTAAGAATACAAATATAAAAAATAAAAAAATTACCCAACACCACAAATAGCACTTACAAAATTTATAGACGTTTATTATGAAAATAATGTTTTTATTATCAGCGTCAAACAGATACTTCACAAGTAATCAATTATTTAAATTTTTTTAGTTTAACTTAATTATTTTTTAATATAAATATCAATTTGTAATTTTAATTTTGTAATGATATAACTTATAATAAGTTAATTCTTTATTTTTATGAAACAAAATTAAAAATAAATTCATTAATTACTATAGACACACTCAAATTATTTTCTTACCATTTTAGATAATTGTTTCAAAAATAGTGGTCCTTTATAGCACGTTATTTTACATAAAGTATAAGACAAAGGTAAATTTTTGATTAATTTATCAGTGTCTAATTCAAGATAACATAGAAGTGTTTGTATATTTTCTTGTTTCATATCTAAACTTGAAACAGTATCTTCAATTTCAAAAGCAATTTCATGTTTAACACAATGATCTTCTTTACAATTACATTGTACAAATACTCTTTCTAAAAGTTTTCGGATAGAAGCTCTATCAACAGAATTGGCGTATATATGGCGACTTAATTCAGCAATATCATTACCCTATTTATAAAAAATACAATTTTTAAAATATCTACAATTTATTAATACAAGTAATGTACAATTTAATTTTGTAAGTTGCAGGATTAAAAAAAACTTATATTGTAGGAGTAATATAGTTATAATAAGAATTTAATTCTAAATCTTATTTTTTTTAAGATAGGATAAAACACAATTTAGCAAGGTAAATATTGTTTTAATGAAAAATTGTTATTTGATACTTGTTTTATCGATTAATAATTATCAATTAATTAACTTTAAAACTGAAAGTTTTTTAAAGTTTATTTGGAAAATTTAATATACTTTTATTCTACACAATATTAACCTAAAAAACGAATTAATTTTTAATGTTTAATAAATAAAAATAATACATGTTAGTGATATGTTTTTATATGCAATTAAGACCAATATTTTATTAATATTAGAGAATTACAATAAAAAATAAAATAAAATTATTAATGGAAAAAACATTTATCATTATTTATATTTTATATCATCTCTTAAAAGTTTTTGGTTGTGTTAGAGAGGATGGAAAAATCTACATTTTACTGATTGAGCTTTGTAGTTTTGCCTTTTGTTTTTCAATTAAAGAGCAGTATTAGGTTCTAGTTTTATTAGGTTTTTATTTTCATAAATTAAAAATTGTTATTAGTGTTTATTATAATTTATCAAACTAAAACAGATATTATTTTGTATATAAATCTGGGATAAATATAGTTCTTCATTGTTATATAACCTCAGATTCTAAAAACATGTGACATTGAGCAATGCTTCCATCTCGCCCAGCCCTTCCAATTTCTTGCACGTAGCTTTCCAAACTTTTAGCCATATTGTAATGAATAATACCTTGTAAGTTAGATTTATTGATTCCCATTCCAAATGCAACTGTTGCTACTACAATTTTCAGTTGACCTGAAAATGTTTAACATTTATATAATATTATACTTAATGTTAAATATTCTCGAATATAACAAAATATTATTACATTACCACTCATAAAATATTTTTGAGTTCGTTTTCGTCTTGTTGCAGTCAATCCTGCATGGTAAGGCTCAGCAACTTGAGATAATTGACCACGTTTTCCATTATTACTATGTTGTGACTAGAGAATATTGTAATTAAACTTTAATTAGATACATTTTTTTAGATAATTAGAACAATGTAATTATAATACAAATCTAGTAAAATATATTGTTTAATTAAATAATTTTTATTGTAATAAAATGTACATTTTTAGTAACATACACTGATAATGCAAAAAACCTAAATCTTATAATAGGCAATTTGAGTGGGGTATGTTAAAAGTAAAAGAGATCTCAGCTTTCTAAAAGCTTGTACAGAGTGAGCTATAATATTTTATATTTCAACCTTAAAATACTTAAAAATAAATTAAAGAAAATTATGTAAAGTAATTAAGTTTTAAAAAATACTCTATGTAAAATGTCTGTATAGATGGAGGTTTTCTTTCAGGCATATTTAAAGTTTATTTTTTATGATATCATTTTTATCATTGAAAGTATTGTCAGTGGAAGTTGACAACATATTCTAAAATACTTTCTAAATCAGATAACCTTACAATATAAAACTGTAAAATATCAAAAATAATTTAAAAGCTTTCCAAGAAAAATATCTACATCTAAACAGAGATCATATAAATAGTGTGTTTTTTTTAATTAGGTTACTAATATAATTTTAGCTTTAATGTGAATCTGAGAAGATATTAATTTAATAGATATGTATTTATTTTAGGGTATCCTACATTAATTAATATACACTTGAAGAAATTTTGGGGTTTAAATATTATTAATATGGTAACCTAATAGAAATAAAAAAGAAATAATACAATATTTTTACTCTTATAGAATTTTTACTAATTTTTTTACCTGAAAATTAGTTCTAATAAATGAAGCAATGCGTTCACATTCTTCACGTTTTATACAATAAACTATTATTGAGTTACAATTTTTAAATCGTTCCCCATGCAACAAATTTATTAGAGCATTATCACGATCTTTATCTTTGGAAATACTTAGTACTAGATTATCAGGTAAAGGAGTATCTTTAATTACAGAATCAGAATCTTCTTTTAACATCAATTCATTTGCAATACTAGCAACTGTCATTACAGTAGCAGTAGCTGTAAGAGCCAGTAGTGTTTTAACACCAAATTTTTCTCTTAAAACCTGAAATATAAATTAAAAACTACATATTTTATTCTTCATAAAATAAATATTTTAATTTAGTAATAAATATTAACTACCTGACAAATCATTAGATAAGAAGGCCTGAAATTATGAGACCATTGAGATAAACAATGAGCTTCATCTAAACATGCAAAGGCTATAGGAGGTAGTTTATTTAACCATTCTGTGTTAAAACCAGATACAATTGCTTCTGGAGATACAAGCAGAATTGCTAACTCACCATTAACTAATTTTTCTAAAATCAAATCACGCTCTTTTGGAGATTGATTGTTATGTATACAGGCCATATTAACAACATCAGTTCCTCCAACCTTAACATAAATAATAAACCATGTAACATACACTATACTAGAAAGAACAATTATATAATTTATCAATACAATTTTTAATATAAATATACTTCTGATAAAAATATATTTATAAGTAGATATTTAATACAGGTAAATTGCTAAAATTAATTTTTTTAGTTTAATATATAATAAATATACAGTGTCTCAGGAAATTTGACATAAATTGATAATTTGGTAGCAAAATATGTCCTCAATATTTTGTAATTATATTCCTAGGACATTTTTAAATTTGAATTTTTCTCATGTTTGTATTACAATATCAAATGTTGGTCTGTATTATCAGAAATGGATAGACGTAACACAATTTTTGTTATCACTTGAGTAAGCTAAAATACTTAATTTAATTAAACTTGATAACTAGAATCAAAAATACAATAATAGTATCGTCGGTTTTATTACCCATCATACAATTTCAATTACCGTAACTACTGTGACTGTATTAATAAATTTTTTCAAACTTTTTAAGTCAATGTACTAGTAAGTATTTAAGTATTGTTGATTTATTATTTACATTTGTCTTAATTATGTTATTGTTGTTTTATTTGATTAGGCTTTAGCAATAAGGGTTATTGACTGTGATTACATTAGTAGTAATTATTTAAAGTAAATTACAGATTAATCATTAAATAGTTATTACTAAGTAATTAAAAATTTCTGATATCAAATTATCTTATAAGAATCTAAAGAATGGATTTTTTATAATCGTATGTAAAAATTTATAATTCAAATAATAACCATTATACAAATGTAAGACTAACAATAACTTACGTTATTTGACGTTTATTCAGTGGTGTTTAGAGTATATACTAATTTGTGAGTGTAACCCTTGAATATAAATAGTACATACATTTTATTTTTCAAAGGTATACATTAGATAAAAAAAAAAAATGTTAGTATGTACACACTGTATACCTCCCAAAATTCTTCTGTGATTATATTCATACATATAAGTTTAAAAAGATTGTGTTTTATTTTTATCATTCTCTGATGAGTATAGACTAACTTTTGATATTATATTATAAACATAACTTTTTTTTTACAAATTTTAAAATGCTCTAGAAATTTAACTATAAAACATTAAGAACAGATTTTTCTACCAAATTTGTTTCTTATACTTTACTCTATAAAATAGCAATTTAGATACTTTTTTTTAACATTTCTGTTAATTTTTTAAAATGTTGATTATCTTATGGATAAACTAAAAATAATTTAGAAATTAACAACACAATCTTTAATTAAATACAACTATAAATATAAATGTAAAAGGTAGGGATGCAACTTCCACTTGTATAAATGGAGAACTAAATATTTGCAAAAAACAGCTTTATATTGAAATGATCATTATTCAAAAATTAAATGTTATATGTATAAATATGATTTGTAAAGATCATATATTAGAGGGTGGATCAAAAAAAGTTCTTTGAAATTTTAATGAGAACCATTTTAACTTTATTTTATACATTAAAATAGGCATTTTGTGAAAATTTAAGATTTTTAAAAAGAAATTTACTGGTGGCTCAACATTTTTTTAGTATTTTGACCAAATATNAGAAATTTACTGGTGGCTTAACATTTTTTTAGTATTTTGACCAAATATACCCCAAAAAACGACCTCTGTTATTCAATTTTTGGTCAAATATTATGATTAGTATATCAAAATAGTTTGATTTTTACTGTAGAATACAAATTTTTTAGTTTCAAAATTTTAAGTCAAAAATTGATAGAATATATCATAATTATGATATTTTAATAATATATTTCTAGTAGATTTCTAGTAAGCTTAAATTTTTTTTTTTTTTTTTTTATGTTTGTCTTATATTTATGTATATTATAAGTAGAAAAAAAATCCTTCATTAATCTTAAAAACTTATACTTTTTTTTATAATTAATGCATAATCTAACACATACAATATTCTTGAAAATATGAATAAATGAAGATTGTCTTTACATACTTTTCAAATATTTTTTTTCTATTAAACACTTCATTTTTTATTTAATGTAATAAATAATATAAGAATACAGTTTTATGTGTATGATAAAATTATACATCAATATAAATTTAATTAAAATGATGAAAAAGAAAAAATTCATTTTGGGTTTTATTGATAATTTGTTCGTTATAGATTCGTATTTATTCAAGTACCGTAATTATTTCACTTTATGCTTATTTAATTATACTAGAGATTATGCTATCTGTAATATTGAAAAATTTACAATAATTTTAGCGAATTTAATCTAATGATAATTTAACATCAATTAGTTTTGATCAGCTTTATTTGTTATTCATTGGAAAACTGTACAAAAAAAAAATTATAATCCATCCACTAGGAGCAATTCATAGAGCAAGATGGATGGAAAAAAGAATATATTGTCTTAAGATTTATATGTTCCGTATGCAATTTAAATGAGCAGTTTTGAATTAAAGATTATTCAGGTATTTCAATTTATTTGTTTTAAAATCAAAAATACATTTTATAAATGTATATAAGATATTGATTCATAATACAATTAAAAAAAAAAATTTAAGTTCATATCCAATAAAAGCACCACAAAATTTTGAAACTAAAAAATTTGTATTCTACAGTAAAAATCAAACTATTTTGATATACTAATCATAATATTTGATCAAAAATTGAATAACAGAGGTTGTTTTTGGGGTATATTTGGTCAAAATACTAAAAAAATGTTGAGCCACCAGTAAATTTTTTTTTAAAAATCTTAAATTTTCACAAAATGCCTATTTTAATGTATAAAATAAAGTTAAAATGGTTCTCATTAAAATTTCAAAGAACTTTTTTTGATCCACCCTCTAATATATGATCTTTACAAATCATATTTATACATATAACATTTAAATTAAAATTTTGAAGATCGACTTTTTTTGATCGACCCTAGCATTTATGACAAATTCAATATAACATAGTAATATTTTAAAATATAATTATTATTAAGGCATATCATATAAATTCTTTGCTAAGAAATCTCAATAAATTAACAAGTTTATGTATTTTTAAATATTGCACAACTAAAATAATACACTTGCAAAATATATCTATAATAATTATAAGTAGCTAAAATATGTTTGTAAAACAATTATTCAGTTATAATTATAATAATAGTTATAAATGTTATGCTCCTTGACTTTACTAAAGTCAAGTTTTTCTCTTTTTTTTTTGTTTTTACTTCTTGTTTGTCTAATTATTCTATTTCTTTTATGATTTTTTTTTTATAAAAAAATACTTTTCTCTAAAACTCTATTAACAAACATACTATTGGCTACTTTGTGCACTCCTATGCTGTTTAATATAACTTATTAATTATATAATGCTCTTAAAATAATATATTTGTTATAAATATCTATGATTAAAATGATTCTTGCAAAGATAATAGTGGGTCTGAAATATTTATAAATTCTTGAAAACATGAGTAGTACACATTCATAAGGTTTTTTTTTCATGTAGGATTTACCTCAATTTTGCTAGTCAATCTTAATAAAAAATTTTTTCCTCCCCTATATTCCACTAATTTAAAATTTAATATACATAGTGTTTTTCAAGACTAACTTTAGCTGTTAAATATTTTGCTGGATTGCCCCATAATGTAATACATACCTGTTTTTTATGAATGGTTTTAAAAGGTATAATGACGTATCTTAAATAAAGATTTCTCTTAATTTATATGTGAGCCCGGCTAGTGAGACTTTACTTTCTACTAGATTAAATTTCTTGCAAACTCCAACAATATCTATTGAGTATTAGTCTTGTGTTAAATTTATAATTGTTTATTAATATACAGTTGGATTTTCTTACAAACAATTGTTTTATTAACAAACCAAACCATTAAGTTTTGATATTGTTGTAAACTTTGGTAGCGTTTGTATATTATTTTAATTTTGTATAATTTTAACATTAAATATATATTTAATTTTAAATTGGATTATCTTTTATTAAACAATTTGTTTTCAATTATATTAGTTGGACTTGTTAACATTCTCCTGTTAAATATAGGAACATATATTTTAGTAAAATTTTTTTTCTCTTCTGTATTCAACTAATTTACGACTTAATATTTATAATGTGTCTCCCACTTTCATCTTAAAATTTTGTGCTCCACTAAATTTGTATTGATTGAATATTTAATACCTTCCTATATTCTTTGTTGCATTAAGCAAGTGTTCTTATTATTTTACTTGATTAGCTTCATCTATATTCTGTTCATTTTTAATATTTGAATATGAAATTTTTTGTCTTTTTATTTGATAATCAACTGATTAATTACTTGCCATTTGGTAGACATAATTGATTTGGTGGTTATGTGTAATTTGATATATTTATTTGTTAAAATTTAACTTAATAACATAATTTTGGCAGTAGTTTTTATCTGACATACAAATTGTTTATGCACATGTGCAGCCTTATTTTTTATTTACTATCTTAAGCTAGGACACTATATATATATATATAGACTTTCTAATGTTAATTTCATTATTTAAGTAATGGAACTAATTTTACTGCTAAAATTCTTAAAGTGTCGGTAAATACATAAAATACTGCAAAACTTACTTGATCTTCCATTAAAGATATAAGAGGAGAAATCACTAGTGTTATACATTTTGATTTTTTATGGTAAAGGTAGGCAGGTATCTGATAGCATAAAGATTTTCCTGTTCCTGTTGAAAGTGTAACTAAAGTAGAAAGCCCAGACAAAATACGCATAATAGCTTTCTCTTGACCTTGACGAAAACTATTATGGCCAAATAATTTAAGAGCTTTAAATACTTCATCAGGAGTTTCTGCAAAAATTTTAATTGTACTTAGTTCCTTAAATATTATTAAAAACAAATAAAATTAAGTTTATGTAAAAACTTACATTTACAAAGTGATTCTTTTAATGATAGGCACATTTTTTTTTTTTGGCTTATGTTATTTATATATGTATATCTATTTATCTGATATAAAATATTTTTTATGTTCATCACATACATAAGTCTTATAGGGGTGTCAACTTTATTTATTCAAATGGCAATGTATATAATTAACTAGATTATTTATTAAATAATGATGTAAATAAGAATATGGCTGGTTGATTACAATTTTTAAACCAGTATCTTTAAAATTTAATGTAATGACTGGAGATGAGAAGTGGATACTGCTATTTTAATACGAGACATTTCTTGGGCTCACTCCTCCTCCTATCTAGGTAAAAAAATGTTAATAAGTTCTGAAATACTGATCCAAAAGTTATTATCGACCAGTCATTTGAAAAAATAAAGTTGACACCATTATAAGTGATAAACATGAAAAATAATTTTTAATAGATAAATAGAAATATATGTAAATAACAAAAGCCAAAAAAAATAATCATTAGGTTATTAAAACTAGGTATAAAAATAATCATTTCAAAGAGAAATTAGGTGGCTAGCGTTTAAATATTCATCCTGTAGATAACTAAAAGAGATCACAAATTTTTTTTCCAATAATTTATTTATTTTGCGAATAATCAAGTGGTTTATGATAAACTAATGACTCTATATATTTTTATTAATAAATAATAATAGTAAGTAATAAATTATATTTTACATAATATATTAAATCTGTTTTTTCGAAAATCAATATATTTAAAATGCATTAAATAATTTAATTTCAAATAATTTTGATTGTGCATATAATTTTTTAAAAAACCACATGCAATTTTCATACAATATATTCATAAAATCCAATAAAAAACAAATATCAGTTATTTCACTTATTGTTTATTTTTTATGACAATAAAATAAGAAAATTAATAATAAACTATATTAATTTCAAAAAAATTTTTAGATGTATATTTTTAATTTATTCTAATATGAATTTAATATTTTATCAATTGAACAACTCTGAAAGAAATTTCACTTCACCCACAAGTACTCATAACACCCACTGGTCTTTTATTTTAATTAACTTACTTAAAATAGATTTATCTGCGTTCAGAGCATATAATGGCTTAATAACTTCAGATCGTAATAGATCATCTACAGGAGGTTCAAATTGTTCAATCATATGACTATTATCATCATCTCTCTAAATATTCCAAAGTATCAATAGTTAAAATATATAACAAATAATAAATCTAAATCTTAAATAAAAAAACAATATGAAATCAATTAATTTATTATTTACCTGTAAATTTAATTGACTTTTTGACTTTATATTATGAACTTTATCTTTTTTTTCTTGAGCTAGTTTTTCTGCTTCTTCTAAAGTAAGAAAAGGGCTTTCATCTTCTTCAATATTATCTAATGGAATTAATTCATTATCTAGACCAAATAATTTTAAATAATAAATAGAAATCATAAAACATAATTTGTTACTAAAACTTTTAAATTAATAATATAACTAACTTTTTAAGCAATTTTTAGAATAGTGTCCAACATCACCACATTTATAACATTTTAATAATGAGGAGGAATTTGTTGATAAGAAGTCATCTCTTAGTTCTTTTTTCCTATTTTTCCATTGTGTTTTCTTGTAAGTAGTTGTTTTCATGGATCTTTTACCGCGACTATACATTTTTCTTTTCATATCTAAACGTATAAAATTTTCATTGGCTTTACCATTAGAAACTTTAGCTTCCAACTGTTGTTTTTTAATATTATCTTTAATTGATGATTTAATATTTGTATTATCTTGAAATTTTATTATTTTTGGTTGCTGTACTACTTCAGAAAAATCATCATCTGAATTGTAGCGTTTTTTGGAATTTCTATCAACAGTATTAATATGAAACGTTTTATTAGTAATTACAGTTACATTAGTTATAACTTCTTGAGCTTTGATTCTTTGAGATGAATATAATGGAATATCTTGTGTTTCATTATCACTTTCATAAACAATATCTGTATCACTCTCTACTTCTTTGGATTGAACTATGTCAGATTTTATATTTATATTTAGTTTTGGAGCTTGTGAATTACTTTCATTACATCTTTCTAACCAACCTTTATCTATTTTTTTATGAATATTAACTAATTTAGGATTTCTTTCTAACAAATTAAAATTTTTTTGTAATATGTTCAATGAATGTGATATAAAAGTAGAGGAATTAGCATTTTTAATAGTATTATTAATTAAAAGATCAGAATCTCCATTATTTATAGATAAATTTGAATCATCATGAAATGCACTATCTTCTTGCACACTTAATTCACAAGTTTTAGAAGCATCAACACTAATACTTTGTGAAAAGGTAGGCTCATGGTTTTTTTTTTTTACAAGGCTCTTTCTGGGATTCCTTTTTTTAAAATCACATCCATCAAATAATTTTTTGGTATATTTAATTGAAACGCTATTATTAATTTGTTTAACTGTATCTTCACTTATAGTTTTAGGTTTGATACTTAAATGTTTACCCCAAACAGATGATTTGTTGATATTTAATGATTGTTCTTGAACATTTTCATCTTTTGCTTTATGGACTTCAGAAGTATTATTAAGAAATAAGGTCTCATCAATGGTAGAATCTCCAATATCATCTAGTTCACCTAGTAAACTTTTCTCAAGTAATGAAGTTTTCATATTCCAATACATTTTGTACGCATATCTAACTTTTTTATCCGCTAATTTAATATCATCCTAAAAAAAGATAATATTTTGAATTCAATAGCAATCAAAATGGTTTTATCATGTGGTATAAAAAAAAATAATTATTAAATTCTTTACTTTTTCGGGTTTTCGGTTATTCTTTTTAATGAAATCATTTTCCCATTTTTTCACTATGACTTTATACTTAGTGTAAGGATCGCTAATCTCCATTGTAGTTAAATATTTTAAAACAACATTTCCTTAAAATTTTATAATTATTTAAAATTTTAAAATAATTACACAATAATCATCATAAAATTATTAATATGTAATTCATATTTTCTACTAAGTAAACGACAATTTTTTAGTTTTTTAAATGAAGATATCACAGTGTAGCCATATTAACAATGTTGATAACAACTAACAAAATTCGTTTAACATTACAGATTAATTATTCAAATTCTGAATCTTTACGGTGTGAGTAGGTATGATAAGATAAAGACACAGATACATAATAAAACTTTGTTATTTATCAGTGGATAAAAAACTGAATCACTATAGGAACTAATTCTTTTCATAAACGTGCACAGTTTTAAAATATTACAATTGTTGGGTTTTAACGATTCGAGATAACCGTTTTCTGAAGTGATATTATTTCCATTGTGTATTTAAACAGAAATATAAAATATTTTTTAATTCTGAAAATATTGTCGATAATATAACTTATAAGTTTTCTGTTTTAATTAAACTGAATTAAATACTCAAATTTTATTTTTATTTATTGTATTATTTATCAAAAAGTTATTTTTATAAGTTTTTCTTTATTTACTAAAAAATTTGTATCTTTTTATATATTAGTCTTTTGTATGACATTAAAATGGAATTCGATGATAAAGAAGTTGAACGACACCTGGAAGCACTAGGATTTGAAAATATAGACCCTCTTATGCTACAAACATTTATTAAAGGTTAATTACATGAATATTTAATAATAAAAAATGAATCAATATATATTAAGATTGTTATGGAGATTATTGTTGAAATATTTAAAGATAGACTAAGTAGATTTTTAGTATGGAAGGTAGCCATTTTTAGAACTACGACTTTATAGGTAAATGTGTTTTTAAGTTTTTGTGTAGAAGTTTTCTAAGAAATGTAAAAATTTTACATTTTACATTACTTTTTCATTTTAATTTTGTATTGAAAATACAAACATATAACATAACTATTTTTATTAAAAAAAAAAATTGTTCGTATAATATTAGGTCAAATTAATATGTTTTCAGAAGATTTAAAATAGACATATTTTGATGAAAAATTGAAATATTTAATTTATAGTTATGTAAAATTGAATCATTTATGATTGCTATAAGACAGGAGGTACCAAAATAATTAAACTAAATACATTGCTGTATTTTATTTTTAACATAAACAAGGGTGTAACTAAAAATATAAGAGATGTTTGATAATTAAAATGTTTTAACTTTACTTTACGCATTAAATTCATTATTAATTTTATATAAATTTCATACCCAAAATTTCAGATTTAAAAAAATTAATCATATATGAAAGAAAAAAGAAGAAAAAAGATACAATCTCACAAATGGAAACAAATGAATATAAAATTGAAGAAAAAATTCAAAAACAGATTATCAATTGCAATTGTACATGTTGTACTTTAAAAAATCAAGATGTATTTGACAGATTATCATTCCCAATTACAAAAAACAAGATTTGTCCTAAATCATTATCATCTGTTGGAGTTCAAACAGACCCGTGTTTAAAAAAAATAAGTAAGTTTGATAATGGAATTAAT
The DNA here is from genome assembly GCF_025091365.1 of Daktulosphaira vitifoliae. Taxonomy (NCBI): domain Eukaryota; kingdom Metazoa; phylum Arthropoda; class Insecta; order Hemiptera; family Phylloxeridae; genus Daktulosphaira; species Daktulosphaira vitifoliae. The sequence continues at coordinate 31,001,286 of NW_026099575.1, forward strand.
TTTCCCATATTTTTCTTAATGGATAAAATATATCTAATATTCTCAAATGTCTAGATTCTTCTAGACAATAGTTATATACATACATATATATATATAGATGATTTACTACTTTCAAGTTAATTATAGGCTGTTTTATTTTAAATTAAAATGTATGGGGGTATTTTTTTTTTTTTATCACCGTTTATAAATATACTAGTCATAATATTTGAGGTTTTTTGTGATAAAATGACGTGTTGTTTACCTTCTTTTATTTTATTAAGATTATTTAGTGTTGGTTTAAAACAATAATTATCACTATTGAATATTTTCTCTTTCCGTCTCAATTGTTTAAGTAAAAATTGCTTGTTAATTAGAATTAAAATTTTTTAATTTTAATGTATTCAGTTGACAAAACATTTTGATCATTTGAAATTAAATTAATTCCTTATATTTGTTAAATTTTATTCTTTTTAAAATTTAAATTTATATACTTGAGAAATTATGTAACCAAATTATAATTTGCATAGAAAATGATGAGTATTCGCATTCTTCAAAGACTAGACCTATGGATCCAGTTTCTTTATATCAATTTTACCAATCTGAATGGCACAATCATAAAGTGCCCGGAGAAAAAAGTCATGATCAGCTAAGATGGAATGTTAGACAAATGATGAAACGTAAATAAATGTTATATATACAAGACTTTAACAATAATAAATTTTAATTTTACTAACCAAGTTGTTTTTATTTAATTAATTATAATTTTTCTTTTTTTATGAATAGTAACATTTTTAAAATTATTATTATTTAACAATTTTTTTTTTTATATTTATAAAATAAAACATCACCAATTTTCTTCTTCATCAACACTGTTTATTGTCTGTAAAATAAAGACATTTTTGAATAATTTATATACCAAAAGGTTAAATATGAACACAGATGTTACTTGTCTTATATCAGTATCTTCCAATTCTTCATCATTGTTTGTAATTTCATTATCCTTAATTTCTTGTCCTAGCTTACTTAACCAAAAAGGAATTTCTTGATTTGCCTAAATTTTGAAATGTAAATATGTATATATACAGATTATCCACTATTTTTCACTCAATATCTTCAAAAGTATTAGATAAAGTATGAATTTTTTTTAGAAGTTATTAGTATACGTAGTATTTTACGTACTTGTAATTAACACAAAAATATATAGTCCTATTCTCACTCCTACACCTTTAAAATTGTATTATCTTAAGTTTTATGAATGGAACAAGTATGTTTAACATGCTAACAACTAAGAAAATAGCTGGTCAATAATAACTTTAAAACCAGTATTTTGGAAGTTGTTATCATTTTTATACTTAAGAACAAAAATTACACTTTATCTAACACTTTTGAAGATATGGACATAATGGATTATTCTGTATATACAGATGGCTCATCAGTTTTGAGACATCTTTAATAACTTTTATCCAGCAAATATTTTGAAACTTTTCTAGTTTTAGACTAAGGTAAAGCATATTGTTTTACAATAAACATATTATTTGTTTTCAATCATATGATATGTATATGTACACCTACATGTTTGAAAAATATTCAAAAAATTAATTTATACAGTTTTTATTAGAGATAAATAATAAAATACATGCTTTTTATATAGTCTAAAAATGTTTTACAAAAAATTACAGTATTATGATTAGTGGTTCAAAAGTTATTAGTATAATATATCTTTGTAAATCTCCTTATGTACATATATTAAATTTTTAATTTCTTACGAGTGCTAGTGTTTTGATAAGTGGCTGTGTTAGTGGGTAGTCATAATCTGGATCAAAGAATGATGTTGATTTCCCTACATTACCAACTCTACCAGTACGACCAATTCGTTGAATATATTCTTCAATTGTTTCAGGCATGTCATAGTTAATTACATGATTTACACATTTTATATCTATAGATTTAAATTAATAACAAGTCATCAATAACAGGTATTAATAATTGATTTAGTTTTTATAAAGTTTTTCAAAATTATTAGTTAAATTTATAGTTTAGTCAATGAGAAATTCTAATGAATGTTTAAGATTTTTTATACTTTGAATTTTTGCTATTTTAAACTTGATATTTGTAACCAATCCAACTCAGCTCAAATAAAGCCGAAATAAAATTTCTTACACTGTGATTAAAACTGCTAAGTCAATTTTCAACAGAAATTAGTTATTTTTACTTGTATTTTATGATGCACTTAATGGATTTAATAAAATTTTACAAGGAAATATAGAATATTTTTTGAATAAATTATATATAATAACCCAACCAAGCTAAGAACAGTGGTACCTATTTCCACCCTTACTGGATGTAAAGGTCTGTGAATTTGTTAAGTCTATGATATTTGTAGGAATAGTTTTTGTATTATACTAGTTTCTAAATAAAATTTAATGATTTTTATTAGAAAACATTTACCTAAACCTCGTGAAGCAACAGCTGTAGCAACAAGAATATACATCTTTCCAGAAACAAAATCAGAAAGAGCTCGTTCTCTCTGTTCTTGTAAGCGATCTCCATGAATACTGATAGAAGGAAAATGTTTTTCACATAAATAAGTTGCAAGGAAGTCAGCAGTCCATTTCTCTTTAACAAATATAATTGTTCCTTTAAAGTCTAGGGAAAAAATGAATGAATGATTAATGTAATATTACTTGCTATTACCCCCACAATTATACTTTACCTTTATTTAGTACATCAATAAGAGCTTTACGTTTTTTGAATTTACTAACGTGATAAATATTTTGTTTAATGTCACTAGATGCACTGCTAACAATGCCTACAGATAAAAACAAGTAGTTTTTTTTTAAATAAGATGCTGCAAGTTGCTGTATAATATCAGGCAATGTTGCTGATACCATTATTGTTTGTCTTTTGGCCTAAATTATTAAATTAATTTTTATATATTCATTAAATTTTAAAAAAAGATTTCAAGAGAAACAAAACACTGGGCAGAGTATAAAAATGGTGTATGTATCACTATATTTAAATCAATTTTTGAAGTACTTAATTTATCTTAATGCATTAAATATGTAGCTCAATTTATTGGTGACACTCAGTTCTATCAATTTACGTAACATCATGATTTTTAAACTAATTGTAACATACACCAGTCTTTCTGATAGTTTTTAGATTATATTATTACAATTAATTAATTTTTTTATTATTTAAACTCACAACTGAAGGCATTGAAGGATGGTCAATAACTTTATCGACATCATATTTTAAGTCTGTTTCTAGCATTTTATCAGCTTCATCCAAAACCAATATTTTTACAGAACAAAATGAAACAAAGCCATGTTGAATGAATTCATTTAATCTTCCAGGTGTTGCAATAAGTATGTGACACCCTTTCTATATTTTGATTTTCATAATATAAAACAAAAAATATTTACTAACTATAGTTATAAAATATGAACCTAAGTTTGAAAACTTACAAGAATTTGAGTCTTTTGATGTTCAACAAGAGTACCACCATAACAAAGTAAAGATGTAATACTAGTACCCCTAGTTAATTTCAAAACTACTGTTTTAATTTGTACAGCAAGTTCTCTAGTAGGTGCCATGATGACTACATATGGTTCACTATGATTACTACTTTTTATTATATCATGTGGTCCAGAAAGAATTTCTAGTATAATAGGCAGAATAAATGATACCTATGAACAAATAATTATAATTATATCACATCTAGGATATAGCATCAAAATTAGAAAACAAAATGAATAACAGGCATATAATATATATATGTATATTTTAATAATATTCAATAACATATTTGATTAAATTATGAAAAATAATGCAACTTTAATATTATATAAGAAAGAGCAAAGAAGTTTTGAATATTTTAGAAAAAAAAATTATTTTTGGCATAAGATTGCCCAATGCTCTTCCTCTTCAAAGATTTTTTTAACCTTACATACACTGGAATAGTATTTTATTAAAAAGTGTTTAATTTAAAAATCAGCAAGTATATAATAGATTCATCAAAAAACATTTATTAGTTTTTGCATAAAATTAATATAGAGTTGTTAATTTGTTCAAACATATTACATTTTATTTTTAAATAGTAAAATATGTAAAAGGGCTATAAGCATAATCTTACAATTTCACTAAATTTTGATATTTTTCCACAATTTATTTATAGTTTTTCTTAAGTTCTCCTCAGTTATTTATTGTCTTCAAAAATGTTTAATAAATTAATTTTTCCATAGATTAAAAAATATTTTTATACAATTAGGTCAATTTTTTTAAATAATTAAAGAGCTATGATAAAAGAAAGCATAGCAACTTAAAGCCACCTCTGAAATTCCTTTGCCTTATGCCTATGAAAAAAGTACCTAATAAATACTGAGCATGGTATCATAAACCTAATTACCAAATTTTTTTTACAAAGAAGTAAACTTTATACAAACTACCAACAATGAGTTTTTATAGATACACAACACTTTAAAACTTTGATATTCATTTTGTTACATTATGTATATTTTTTAACCAAGGAAAAATATGAGGAACGTGATAAAACATTAAGTTTCTTAAAAATTAAATATTTGTAAATTCATAAAATTCATAATTACCGTCTTTCCTGAACCAGTTTGTGCAGAGGCCATAAGATCTCTTCCTGTCAAGATTATAGGGATAGTATATTTTTGAATTGGAGTTGGTTTAAAGAATTTGCATTTCTTAATATTTTCCATCAATAAAGGGAATGCTTGACAATAGTCTTCAAAACTCTCTATTTTTTTTGGTTTATCTTCTCCACTAACTTTAATATTTTCATTTAATTGTTCAAAATAAATTCCACAGTTTATTCCAGTGTTGTAAATTGATTCATCATTTTCATCTATTTCAGGTGGAATATATGTTGATCTTGGTACCAAACAAACATTATCTTCTTTAATATTGGAATTTGATGAACCAGATATTGAGTGTTTAATATGACTCAACATTTTAAGTGTTGTTTTTATTTTGTATATTACTCACTGAACAATTACTGATCTAATTAAGACATTTTCACAGCTAAAATATATTGGATAAATTTAATAGGTGTGTTTATTAATAATGTAGCGACCAAAACATACGCAACGAATATTCTCGAATGTTCTCGTTATCAAAAACCTTCGAGAAACTTCGATAACGCCATAAGATAACCTACGCGGGTATAGAATATTCTAGAATTAGCGAGAGCCTTATCGGAGCTATATATATATCGGAAGAATCAGTCAGTCAGTTAGTTCAGTTCAGACTGTCTAGTCCGCGATACGCTACACGACCGCTACACCCCGCCGCTGTTGTCATCGTGTATTATGTTTACTTCGATTATTTTATTTTTCCTTACTGTATATACATATATTTTCTTTTAGTGTTTATACGTCTATTTTCGTGTTATAATTTTGTTTAATAAAAGTCTACCGCCATTTAAATAATTGTGTGTTGTAAGATATAACCCACAATAATAATAATAATAATAATTGTTATTATTTTAACAATAAATAAATAGACTATATTTATTTTTTTGTCTTTTACTTTTAATTTACTTGGTGAAATAAGAGGTAGGATAAGAGCATTAGTTATTGACAGTTTACGATCCTTTACCAATTTATATGATTAATATAACATAGAATCTTTTTAAAGGTCCAGATAAATAAACTATAATATCCTTAATGAATCATAGAGTTAATTCAAAAATAAAAGTTTTTAATTAATCTAGCTGATAGCCACAAGAAAAATTGATGATAAATAGAATACATGATATAATCAAAACTATTAATAAATATTATGTTAAATTAATAAATTTAAGAATACTTCATTATAGAATATTTTTTTTTTGTTGCACAAAATTATGTCACGACCTACTATAATTTATGTGTCAACAATTTTAGATTTAAAATATTCTTTCTAATCACAAATAATGTAATAATAAATTTATTATGTATAATAGTGGATCGAATAAATAAATTACCGTGTAATACTAACCATTCTTGTGTAAAATTATAATTCACAGAATATTGAAAAGTATAAATGTAATTTTCAAACATTTTAGATAATATAATATACTTTAAACATACAATCAATCGTTCGTTGAAATACTAATTCTACTAGCAGAATGCCGTTATTTGAGTGTGTAGTTAGGACACGATGGTTTATCAATTTTAAATGCTATATTGATAATACTCAACTTTCCCGGTGAAAACTAAACTGAATTTGTGTTATTGTTGATTAATTTACTTAACCTTTCTCGATTATGCACATTACCAAAAAATGTCAAAGTCTCATAAATCGTTAAGAAAAATGATACTATTTTTTTAATATCGATATCATTTCATATTAACGAATGTTATTGTTTATAATTTCATATTTTAATTTTGCAATATTTTGATATACATTAAATCTGAACTTTCTATTTCAGTTAAGTAATTTATAGTGCTATTTAACTGTTGCAGTTAGATGGAGTATATTTTCATTATTATTCTATTATTATTAAAATTTAAATTAAGTACTTTTAAAAATATTTTCATATAAGAATTACTTGTTAGATATTCTAATTCGAAATTACAATGAACACTGTATATCCTGATAAAAAAGAAATAGAATTTCGCTCCACAAATTATTCAGGTATTTTCATATTAATATGTGTTCTATGGAATTGAATTTCCAAACTTGTTCTATTTGTTTATTTTATTGCCTTTGTTGGAAATTTCAAATGTAATCATTTAATAAATACAAAGTGATTAATATTTGTTACAGATATTTTATGTGTTTGGAGAAATGAAATGACATGTACAATATGCACTACCAGTTTAAAAAATGAAATTATTGTGAAAAAAATGATATTCGTCCATAAAACTTTTTTAACTCTTTGTTGTTATGTAAGATTTGTCTATAATTATTTTGCCTGATTGTATATTAACTGTATGATTTTTTTTTCAGAACTGTTTCTATAAATTGTGTGAAGGAAATGAATATTGTTGTATTTTATGTCAGTCAAATGATGGTCTATCATGTTGTTCTTTATGTGGTCTCAATGTTTGTTATGTAATTATAAAAAGTCAAATTTTATTAATTTTTATATTAATAATTTGTAGAATTAACAAAAAAAAAAATTATAATTTTATAATATTATAGAATGAAGTGAGATAAGTGTAAACTATTTGAATAATTGTCAATACATTTTTTTAGATAAATGCACAAGTTTTTATTTTAAACTTACTTTTAATATAACACATAACAAAATTTTTCAATCTAAAATAAAATTTACTATATATTCTAAGAGAAAAAAATAATTTACAATTATCCCATTTATTTGCATTTACCCCACTTTATTCTATTTAAGCAGGCTATACTTTTTTAAATAAAATGATTTTTAGATTAATTAATTAAATAAAATATTTCTTACAAATAAAGTTTTTAGTATTTAAAAATCATTAACATTTTATATTCTAATTAATAAGAATTATTAGTAGCATGCACATAAATTCTTAGGTACCAATATATATATAATATTATTTCAATTGTATAATAATTTATTTTTGCTTTAACCTTATTATTTTTTTAGCGTTGTGCAAAAAATCATAAACTTCCAAAAAATGATAAAAATTGTTTAATTAAATGTTTTAACTGTGCTCCACAAACTTTATGGAGTAATAGAGCTAAGACTGTTATTGCATTGAAAGTGTTTTCTTCTCAATTGTAAGTATTTATGCAATGATTTTTTTAAATTAGTTACTTATTGAGGAATTTGAAGCAACAGAAAATATTAAAACTCTCCTCCCTCTTTAAAGCATTATTTCATGTAATTTTTTGAATAGGAAGTGTTAAATTTTCAGATTTAGGTATTACAATCAAATCAATGTGACCTTATTTACATTACTTAAATCTCTTAATGATTGTTATTAGTAAAAATATGTGAATAATATGGTATATACTTTTATCTGAGTAGCAATAACGTTTTCTATAAGGTTCAGGTCAGTTAACTTATGCTACAGTTTATTGTAAAAAATATCCTTTAGTACATGATATTTTTTGTCAAAATTAATACCAAAAATATGCACGGAAAACTTGTTAGAAAATTAGAAGCATATGAAAGTTTATGAATAGTTTCTAAGTTAAATTTTGCATGGTGGAATTGATAAGAAGTTATTGGATGCAATGGGAAGAAATCATCCACAGCTTTAGAGGCTAAAAATTATTTATGGGTACGGAAGTATATAACCTTGCATATTGAAAATGATACTCCTAATTTACTATGAACATTTAAAAATATAAGAAACTTTTAAGGACCATAGTTAAATAAATAATCAAATGTATACATGGATATTTAAATTATTAAACAAATATAGTGAAACAAACAATTTTCAGGAATTATTGATCTTGAGTATTGAAGGAAAATGCCAATGTCCTGAAAATTTGGTTAAAAAATAAGATATTAACAATCTATAGTTATTACATGTATTGTAATATCAATTACTACTTGTTTATTAACACTTTGAAGACGGAGCACGTAATTTATTATGTATTTTGCAAGTTCTCCATTCTCAATGTGTTAAAAATGCTTAATAAAAAATTCAATTAATTTTTTATATGGAACATTTTAAAAAAAAGGTACACTATTCTAGAAAGCTTGAAAGATTTGATTAAATTTTTCATAATTACTTACATGTGTAGTGAATATGACTATTATATTATACTACTACCCAACGATTCACTACTAAAAGCTAATTTGTGCCTGGTAAAACAATAAGAATAGACATTTACCAACATTAATTTAAGTTACAACTATTACTATTATTTCAAGATAATATCTTAAAATAATATTTATCATTATATTATAATGATAAGTATTACTCTAATGTGCCTTATTATTATAATTTTCATACATTTATATGGTATGATAATTAGTAAAAAAAATGAATGGTATCATTAATTAACATAATTAACTAGTTTATAAAATAGAAAATAATTTAATTATTTATATTATAAATTTAATAATTTAGAAAAAATCTGGTCAATAACAGATTTTCAGTTTGTTAACAAAATCAGTATTTCAAAAGTTATTTTAATATGCATACCTAGGTGGGAGGAAGAGTATGACTGAAAAATGATTAGTCGTAAAAATAGCAGCACTCAATCTACAATCTATATTTTATGTTGTTAATAACTTCTGAATTACTGGTACAAAAATTGTTATCGAGCAGTCATTTTCTTAATTAGATTATTTTCTATTTTATAAACTAGTGAATTATGTACATTGCCATTTGAAAAAAATAACTTGTCACTCCTATTAATTATTAGGAATGGTTTTAAAAATTAATTAATAGCTGATTAATCAACAAATATATGCAACTAAAAAAAGCAAAAAAAAATTTTTTTTCAATACTAAATTTATTTTTAAAGTAATTAGTGGTTTTTGATAAACCAATCACCAATATTTAATATGTATATATATTTATTTATTTATATATTTATATTACAGACATTTATCTCGCGGACTAATAGTTAATGAAACTGAAGATGAACAACTTGTTAGAAAATACTTAATTAATGAAGCTAAAACTAGTTCTAAAAATATAAATAATATTAAAGATATTATTTGTTTAGAACATTTAAGTGATTCATTCAAATTAGTCATAAATGAAACTTTATTGGAATTGGAAAATCAATTTAATGATAGTACCGAGTCTCATGAAGAACACTTAAATAATTTTATTCACACATGTGAAAAAGTATTGGAAAATGCATTTTCCACATTGAACAATGTTAAAAAAATATATAATATAAAAACTCACTTTAATCCCATGGTACTATCTATTATCAAGTCTATATTAAAACCGGTTGAGGAAAATATTGATAATACAGTAAATAAAACTCCGAGTAGAAAAAAAAGCATAACAAATATTTCTGTAGAAAATGAACATGCAATACAAGAAAATGGTATCTATTCTATTAATAATATAGTATAAAATTTAATATTATTGACTGTAATTTAATAAGTAAATTAATAACCTCTAATAATAATTTAGACACAAATGCTTCTCTACAGGAGAATGAGAATCAGGATAAAAGTAGGGATGTTTTTGTTGTTATAGAACGACTTGATGATGTTTTATTAGAAAAAGTTTTAAAAAAAAAAAAAAATCAATCTTGTGATGATAACTCTGATGAAGATAGAGACCCATGTCATCCATTAAATATGTTTGATGAAAATCTCTCTAGTGAGGAGGATGAGAAAAGTTTCCAAATTAAGACCAGTACTAAAATTATACAAGTAAGATCATTCAAATATAATAAGTACATTCATTATTAAGTGTTAATAAGGGACCACTTTGTCTATTTTTCATAGACTTTAATAATATTTGAATATTTTTATATTATTTTTTTCAGAATAAAAAAGAAAATTTCTCAAAAAGTTCATGTGTATTAATTTGTGAAAATTCAGATGATAAAGAATATGATAAGTAAGAATAAATTTTAGTGATTATATTAAATATTGTATATAATTTAAAGTGAATCATTAACTACTTGGTTACTCAACAAATAATAATTATATTAAGAATTTCTTTTTGAATTTTTCAGCTACATATAATTCTTGATTTATTCACTATTTTTAGTTGATATCTTATGTGTAATACAGGTATCAATTTTTTTTTTATGGAAACATTTTTAAATTGATAAATCAATAAAAGTATTTTTTTTATTTTTGACATTTGAATTTTTTATAAAACTTTGTTTATTTAATAAAATAGTTTAAATTTTGATTTTTTGAGTATAGTTATATGAATACACTGTTAATTGGTAAAACAATAGTTGACAGTTACTGTCGCACATCAGTAAATAGTCTGGTAGTAAATGACAGAACTCATGACTATTAACAGTGTATACCTATAAATATACTAAATGAATAAAAAATTTTAATTATTATAATAAATGAACAAAGTTTTATAATAAACTCAAACGTTATGAATTAAAAATATATGTTTCCATTATAAAAGTTGATACCTCTATAATGCATAAAGGATATACAAAAAACATAATTAATAGTGGAAAACTCATGAAATATATGTTACTGTAAAAAAGAAAAAATTCTCAAAATGATTATTATTTGACGAGTAATCAAATAGTTTATGACTCACGGATTATTCTGTATACTTGTGTGTTCTATATCCATCCTCCATACTCTCTGTTAGTCTAGCCTTGCTAACCATATATATATATTTATCTTTTTTACATAATTTTCTTTCTGGAGAAATAATGTCATTTGTAAATAGTCTCTTTCGTTTTACTCGCTCACATTATTTTTTCTATGATTCCACAGCTATCGATTTCACCATTAATCCACTTGATAGTTGCCATTTTTAAATTCCATCCTTATTAATTTAAACAAATTTTTTAAATAACTTTTTACCTAGGCTTACACGTTTAACAAGTATTGAAAGAAGCAAAGTCGTCAAAAATATAGAAAATAACTCAAATGAATCGGATTGTTCTGTCAACTCTGTAAACTCTAACATAAGAAAATCATCCTTTGATGATAAGGATTCATTAAAGAGGCAAAACAGTCAAACTAATGATAGCCAAAAATTGATGGAAGATATAATAAATGATATTCAAGACACAGAAATTGGTATGTTTAATAAATATTATTAATTTTCTAATTATATAATTTATCTAAATTTTTAGGAGATGAATCTTTAAACAGCCAAGAAGAACATATGCTAAGTCCTATCCGTAATATTTTTTCTGAAGTAAAAAATACAATTGAAATTCCTAAAATTGACGAAGAAATGAGTGATAATGAAAGTGGTAATGGAATATACATTTATATTTCTTAAAAATTGAAGCCTCTAAATTTTTTTTGTATTGAAGCTTATAATTGGTAAAATTTAACTATCCATAATAAATAATATATATATTTATAAAAAATAAGTTGTTTCTACCTAAAAAATTTGTAAAAATATGTAAATCATAAGTCAAATGGTAAGATTCATTGATAATATGCGTTCAGTAGTTAATTCTAATCTCGATACATATCACTTTTTTAACAAGATTTACATTATACATTTGATGTAAACATCACCAATTCCCAACATTAGGTCATACTTATTAGATAATATTCTTAAAATATTATCATTGTTAATTGTTCATTTGAACAAAGTAAACCAAAATCATTCTAGTCATAAGTGTTGTGTACTTATAATGTAAAACATATTTTAAATATTAATTGTAATTTTTTATAAAATAATTTTTAGTTGGACATGTATAAAATATTGTTTAATTTTTTGTTAGAAGATAGTTGTATACTAGATGTTGTAGAATCATGTATTAATGAATTTAAAAGACATGGAGTTGAACACTACCTTAATAAAGAACGAAATAAAAATATAGAAAGTAAATTAAATGTTTCACCAGAAAACTCAGAAATTTATGATAAAGATGTAAGTAAAAAATATTTTAATGTTAATTTTTTTTTTTACTTGATAATTTTACACTTTTAAGTGGAAATATTTATAATACAGTATACTTTAAGCAATTTGGCAAATAATTAGTGAGAGCATTCCTAGATTAACAAAAACATTAGATTAATGTAATATTTCTAATATAAATTCATTTTTTAGCTTCAATGCGAAGCTGAGAAGGTATTAATTTTACTATGATGTGTTTTTTTGTGTCTGTTACCACTTTTTCTTAGCTCTCACCAAACTGATTTCTTTCAAGAAAACCTTAAAAGATCACAAATTGTATCTAGTCGAAGACATTACCCTCAAAAATTGAAACAATTTCCTTCGTTCCCCATAAATGGGGGAAATCTCCAAAAAAAAATACAAATATAAAAATCGCTAATTTTCGACATTTTATTCACTTAAAACTTTTTGAAAAATGTATGAATCAATACAATTTTTTTTTTTATTGATAAATGAGGTAATTACTAGTGATGGGAAATATCGAATAGTAACTATCAAACTATTAGATAGTCAATCAAAAACTATTCAAATAGTAAAAATATTCGATAGTTACACAATATATTTGAATAGTTTAGAAAATATTTCATAGTCTATTCGAATAGTTTTTAAAATATTTTATAGTTTATGCTAAAAATAAAATATTTGGTGGTATAAACACAATTCGAATAGTTAATCGATAGTTTAAAATATTTGAAAATGCCCATCACTCATTTTTTTTATTATTAATTGTGTCCTATTTATAATCATAATACCCTGAATAAACAGTTTGACTTCAACTTTCAAACTTAAATGTTTATACAATTCTCATATAAATTACATTTAAAGTTAATACAAGTTTATTACTCCCTCTTGTGAAGTCCATGGTTTAATATAATAATTTTAAAGTTATTAAAAAAAATTAATAATTGTCAAATTAAAGTCATTCAAACTCGTCATTAACAGTGCCAAGTATATAACTTTATTTTGTTAACCGATTACTCAACAGAACCATTATGAAAAATTTGTTATTAGTTTTGAAATTTATACACAATATTTAACTACGTATGAAGATCATTTGGTGAATGATTGGTGATGGTTATATAATTTTTTAAATTATTTTAATTTAATTTAGAGTGTATGTTTTAAAGCTATAGTGTAAAATTTGTTTAAACATAAACAATTTAAAAAAAAATGTACACTTATATATTTGTTATTTATTAAAATAACTAAAAATATTGCAACTTTTCATACTTATAATTACTAGTATATTATTTTTATATTATTAAATTATGTGTTTCAAATAGAATATTTTTTAATGAGTATAAAAAAAATTTGAAAAGTTGATGTATGAAAAATAAAATTTTTTTACTCATATACACTACTTTCTTTAATTTGAATAACAATATCTCCTTTAATATTAAGAACACCATCTTGAAACTTTGGTCAATTATTTGTTATATGTATTCAAAAATATATTATTTTTTTCAGAATTTTAAATTATAGTAGTTGTTTGTTATAAAACTTTAAAAAGCCTTATTTCTTTTTTTAAGAAAATAACTACAATAAAAAAAAAAACGGTAAAAAATAGAAATTTATCTTTATATTTATACAGTAAAATATTTATTATTTTAAATATATTTAAAATTATAATCTAAGCTAAGTGTGTTTTTATTTTATTGATGATTTTACTTATAAATAATACATATTATACAATTATTAATTATTATTTCTACAATTATATCTCCAATTTTTTTTTTTTTTTTGATAAACAAATGCATTTTTTATGGTTATGACATTTATACAATCTGTAAATTATTTGGTACATTTAAATTAATATTCAAAATATATTATTATATTTGTTCATAAAAGTATTTAAAAAGTAAGAACTTTTACTATTTTATCAGGAATCAAGTTCATCATCCACCAATGAAGAACTTAATAAAATACGTAAATTCAAACCTTGTTCCCCCATTAATATTTCATTAACAACTGAAAGTGATAGCAACACAGATACTGAAAAAATTAATAATGGAAGAAAAAGGTATGAATTATTTATTTATTCAATTTTAGCTTTGATGAGAAGGTATTAATTTTACTATGATGTATTTTTTTTAATGTCTGTCATCACTTTGTCTCAGCTTTCACCCGACCAATTTCTTTTAATGATACTTCAAAAGATCACAAATTGTATCTAGTTAAAGACATTTCCCTTAAAAATAGAAAAATTTTCCTTCGTTCCTTATAAATGAGGAAAATCTCCAAAAAAAAAATTACAAATTTTTAAAATCTGTTAACTTTAACATTTTTACATTTTTTTTTCTTAAAACTGCCATAACTTTTTCATAAATGAAAGAATAAGAATAATTTTTTGTAATTTTTAGAATATTTTCATAAAAAATAATAGTTAGGCATAAATACCCATTATTTCCTGAAGTGAAATTAGTGTTTTTGAATTTTATTTACAAAAACAAATGTATGAATTATATTTTTGAAAAATTTTAGTCTAGACAATTATAAGTATAATAAAATACAAGTTATTTTATTACTATGTCTCACGCAATACCTTTAAAATTGTTAAACAAAGTTTAATTTTTCTTTTAAGACATTGTAGTGTCTTAATGTTTTGCATGGGTTTTAATTACAAGATTCAACTGGGCCCAACCATTCTAAAACACAGCCAGGCCCATTAGTTGGCAAGTATTGGCAAACTCTAAACCTAACCTCACTTATATAAAACTCTTTTTTTCTAACACATTTTTTCAACATGAATAAATCAGTACAGTTGGGACTGTATCAGGTTAGCTTATTGGGAAACTAAACAGAACATAAACTGGTAATTTTAATAATTAGTTTTATGCTGCATAAATATTAATATTTTCATTTAAAACAAACTAAAGTAAATACAATATATTAAGTTAATAAAAGGAAGCTAATACTATTTATTATAATTATAATATGATAAATATTGTTAATTTTTGAAAAGAAATAAGTACATTTTGTTTAATAATTTTATAGATATTGTGTAAGACATTGTTAAACAATCACTATATGTATATATATACTTATTATTGATTTTTAAAGTCATTTTATTTTTTCAATAAATAAAAAAAAGTCAACAGACAATTATATTTATATTTTACAATTTGCTCATCTAATTAAATTAAAAATTAAAAGTGCTAAAATACATAGTAATTTAACTTTTAAAATTTTTATTTATTTACTAATTTATAAAGCTAATTAAATTGTAAAATAGTTAGTTTAAATTATTTTCAATGAAGAATTTTATTTAGTACTTTAACAAAGTATGTAAAATATTTATTTTCAATTTTTTTATTTTTAGAAATAATGGTTACTCTAATGATTCAGATTCATCATCAAAATATTTTAAACCATCGCCTAAAAAACGTCGCAGGATAAAAAAGAATTCATTTAGTCACAGTTCCAGTGAATTTAATTCTGATAAAAGTAGTAGAAGTAATTCACCTATTATTTTACGTATAAAACCTAAAAATAAGTAAGTTATTTCAAGGATTATGTTTATTTATTTTAATTTAAATAATTAATAAAATTATTTTATTAAAGTTTGATAAAAGATAATGATTCAGATACTAGTGAAGATTCTACTTCTGATAGTAATACAACTTTATTTCTTTCTGTAAGTATTTAAATAAGTTCTTTAAGTTGCTTTTCGTAATAATTTTATGAATAATCATAAGCTGATTTTAAAATGATACAGGAACTAACTATGATAAAATTAAATTAGTAAAAAAGTTTTAAAATATTTTATATTTCAATTTATCTAAAAATGTTTAAAATGATTAAAATAATTTTGCCATAATAATATTGAATGTTATTTTTAAAATTTGTGTTATAATATTATCACATAAGTTTTATAAAACTGTTCAATTGTATTATTTTGTATGATGTTAAGCATGATTTTTTTAATTTTATTGAAATTAGGCTAATGCTTTAATTTAAGTAATTATAAAAGTACTTAATTATTTTTGCGAATTAATGATAAAAAGTTATTTATATATATATATTTTTAAATAAGGTTTCTTATATTAAAATAATTAAAAATACAACTTAATTTATATAATATATTATATATATTTTTTTTTCAATTCTGAAAGCAAAAAAAAAAGCGAAAAGAAATACGTTCAATAATTAAATCAAATGATCTAAGTGAGTCAACTAAAAATGCCTTAATAGAAGAAGATTTGAGAAAAAAGAGAATTGAAGAACGGCAAAAACTTGTATGTGTTTTTTGTGTATTTATTAAATTTTTCTATACTCTTGTTTTAAAGAAACACAATATATAAAATAATATTATTTGTTTTTATGTTTTTAGTACAATGAAACATTTGAAATGCCTTTGCTAACAGGAACTTGTGATAATCTGATTTTAGATTTTGATCCAGTTAATAAAAAAGAACTTGTTACTGTACATCCAAACTTTGTAAAATGTTTAAAACCTCACCAAGTAAATAATTAAAATTACACAATATAATTTAAATATGATTGAGCTAAGAAAATTAAAATTAAATACAGAAAGATTCTTTTACACTATTTTGATAGTTAATTGATATATCTTTTTTACAACTTACTCTATCATAACTTTTAATTGTTATATTAGTTAAAAATTTATCAAGTATTAATTTTTAATTTCAAAATCAAGTTTATAAAATGCATGATACAAAAATGTGTTATAGATTAAAGGTGTTAAATTTTTATGGCAATCTGTATTTGAAACATTGGACCATGCCAAAAATCACCCAGGATCAGGATGTATAATTGCTCATTGTATGGGCTTGGGTAAAACATTGCAAGTAAGACTTTTTATAATTCTCATAGTTATATTTTATTTTGATAGGTTGATATTTAAATAGCACAAATTAATATCATAAAAGAAGTTAAATAGATAAAAAAAACCCAGCACAGGGGGGTCGCGGCACATTGATGACGTTTCATAGTTGAATAGAGTATAATGATATCTGACAGTGATTAAAATCACTATCATAAAAACGTTCGATACAAATCTTTAGATAGTGTTTAATTTTAAAAAATTATTGGATTATTCCAAAAGCTACATGATCTGCTATTTCCTTATTTATACCCTGATTAAGATTAAGTATGTCAAATGATAGATGTATAAAAATACGACTTCTCATGAAAAAATTGTATTGATCCATACATTTTTCAATAAGTTAAAAATTTAAAATACAAAATTGAGAATTTTCACACAAAAATAGCATTTGGTAGCCATTTTCATTATGAAGACAAAATAAAGTCGGAATTTTTTTTTCATGATAAAATATATTACATTATCTTTAATTTAAAATATATGTAAAAGTTTCAGACTTTCTGGAATACTTTCAAAAGTTAAGTTGAAAAAGTTGTCATTTTGAATCCCCATGTGGGCAGGTAAAGAGTCAGATTTATAAAAAAAAATATACCAAATGAAAGGTTAAGACATCATGCATCTATAAAAATTTTTTTTATTGATTTGGTTATTTTTAAAAAAGTTATGGCAGTTTTAAGTGAATAAAATGTCGAAAATTAGCGATTTTTATATTTGTATTTTTTGTTGGAGATTTCCGTTATTTACGGGGAACGAGGGAAATTTTTTCAAATTTTTGAATGTAATGTCTTCGATTAGATACAATGTGTGATCTTTTGAAGTATCATTGAAAGAAATTGGTTCGGTGAGAGCTGATAAAAAGTGGTAACAGACACAAAAAAAAAACACTTCATAGTAATACCAATACCTTCTGTGCTTCGCATCGAAGCTAAAAATTATATCTAGTATAATTTATTGTAAAATAATATAAATATAAAAATAAACAATTTTTTTCTTGAACAAGATAATTATTTGTGAAAAATGTAAAACATATAAATTGTTAATATTTAAATAATTTGTGTATGATAATCAAAATACTAAATTTTCAAAAATATACTTTAGATAATAACGTTAATACATACATTATTTTCACATTCGGAAATTGGCATTAAGACAGTATTGATTATTGCTCCACATTGTACACTTGAAAATTGGATTAGAGAATTTGATAAATGGCTACAAGATATTCCTGGGAGAAGTATACCAATTATTAATTTAGCCGAGTAAGAAAAAACTATTATAATCATTAAAAAAAAATGTAACTTTGATTAATATTAACATTATTATAACTTTATTTTTTTTTTTAGTTCCAAAACTTACATCAGTAGAGCTAATGCAATACAAGAGTGGACTAACGGTTATGGAGTTCTAATTGCAAGTTATAACATGTTTAGATCTATTGTTAATTTTAAAGATGTCGAAAAAAAATATCCATCTATTATAAGTGGACTTCTAGATCCAGGTCCTGATTTAATAATCTGTGACGAAGGTCATTTATTAAAAAACCATGAATCTTTACTTTCAAAATCATTTAAAAAATTGAAAACTCGTCGAAGAATTGTTTTAACGGGAACTCCAATGCAAAATAACCTAAAAGAGTGTAGTTATTTTCTACTTCATATTAAATAACTTAAATTCTGATAACAATACTTATAAATATATTATATGATTATAGATTATTGTATGGTTGAATTTGTATTCCCTAATATATTAGGAACAATGAAAGAATTTACTAATCGTTTTATAAATCCTATAACCAATGGACAATATTCAGATTCTACACTTCATGATGTAAAATTAATGAAACGAAGATCACATGTGTTACATAAAATTTTAAAAGGAATTATACAAGTAAAGTTATTTTTTAAACATTTTTTAAATTTATTATGTGAAATATTTTATAATTTTTAGAGATTTGACTATAGTGTTCTTACACCTTTTTTGCCTCCTAAACATGAATATGTTATTTATTTAAAACTATCAGAACTACAAATCAAATTATACAAACACTTTTTGGATAATCATAGACAACCTGATTTATTTACAAATTTTTTTATTCTTAAGTTGATATGGACTCATCCAAAACTACTATCAATCCATGTCATGAATGTAAAGAAAAAAATTGAAGTAAGAATACTATCTATTTAATCTATTTTTAACTTTTAGATGTGAGGAAAAATATTGAAGTGAAACCCTAATTGAATAAGGTACATAGTTTAAATTGTGACATTTTTACGAAAGGCATCCTTAAAATGTGAAAGCTTTGCTAAAATAATTTTTCTCTACCTATTGATCTTATGGGGAGTAGTAGAGGTTTAAACTCCTTACTACTCAATGTTCTTAAAGCTATCTGAACCCCCAAACAAAATTTCTGAGTGTCATTGGTTTCAGACCCATAAAATACTAAATTAATACTACTTCAGTTATTGAGTTAAAAGTTAACTGACAAATTTTTTACATGTGTATATGTTTTAAAAGTTGATTAATTTAAATTATTTTTTAGAAACAAAAATATAAAGAACTGGAAGCTCAATTTTTGAATGATGAATCAGATAAAAGTGATTTAGAAGAAGGAATAGAGGAAAATGCAGGTTAGTGCTAGGATTTAGTTTATAAAATTTAATTTACTTAATAAAACTCAATTTATCAACTTATTTTTATTAAATTATTTTTTATATAACAATGTTTGATTAAGAAAGAAAAACAAAGTTACATTAAAGATAATTGAAGCATATTTAATATTACAGAAATATTTTTAAATCATTTTGACGATGTATAGTTTTTTGAAATGCATTTTTATCAATTGCAATATTTTTCTGAATAATTTTATTGCAAAATAATAATTATGTTATTTAAACAGTAAATCTTTAATGTATTTATAAATAGGATCTACATTAAAATAAAAATATTTCCATATAATTAACATTTGTAAAATATTTACCAATATTTGATCACAGTTCTTTAAACCAATTCATTTTTTTTTTTTTATTAATTTAAATTATGATAAAATTAAAAATCAAGCTAATTAATTTATGAAGTTCCATTGATCTATGCTGTCTATTGATATATTTTATGATCAGTCCTATTCAAACTTCTGAAATTTATTATTAATTGAATATGTTATAATGAAATCTAAATAAATAATTTATATAAATGAATGTATATTTTACATGATTCAAAAACTTTATTCTGTTATATTGGTAAAACTATCATAAAGTGACTATAATATTATGATATAATTTTTCTCTGACTGACATTGTTTCACCAATACAGACATAATTTTTTTTTTTAATAATGTAAGATATAAATTCATTTTTACAAATTACTTACTTAGACATTTTTTCCCAATCTCTATTGATATATTCTACTAAACTATATTGTAATAAAATGCTAATTATAACTAATTAATTCTTGTGTATCATTTAAGTTTGAATTCTATATAAATCTTGAGTAAATTTTATTTATGATTTATTTGCAGTCTCATAGATTATAAATTATTAAGAAGTGGGGAGGAGGTATGAAATACTAGCTGATTTTCAGATTGAAAATTGATTGAAAGCCCTTAAATTATGATACTGGTTGAGAATGTATTTTTTAATAATTATAAAGCATTTGAGTATATTAATATTATAGTTATATTAATTTTACTTCTTTTCTCTTTTACAAAATATGGTTTATTGATATTGTATTTACAAATATTTAATTGTTATTTTATAACTGATTTGTACAAATTTCTAAGGATTTTGTTTGTATTGATTTTTTTTTTCATTATTTTATAGGTGAGAAACTTCTTTCAGTTTTAGAATTGAATAAAACAAGAGGCACAGATTTAGATCCTAACTGGTGGAAACCTTTAATACCAAAAAGAAGTATGCTTAATTCTGTACATCCATTTTCAAAATTTATTATGATGTTTGCAATACTGAAAGAGTGTGAAGAAATAGGAGATAAAGTGTAAGAATTAATTTTTAAAATTACTTACAAAATTAAACAACATAAAAAAACAAATAGTAAACTCATTATCTATTTTGTTTAATTTTAAATCTCGTAAAATTAAATAACACAAAATGTTACTACAGAACAAAAAAAAAAAATTATTTTCATTTTTTTATGTTAGTACTATTTTAAATATCAATTTTATTTTTTTCATAATAAAACTAAGGCAGAAAACAAAAATAATACAAAAGGAGAATGGAGGATTAGATGATGGAATTGAAAGAGGAAAAAATTTAAAGAATGGTGTGGAATGTTTAGAGGGACATACATGATTTGTAGAATCAACCCAACCCAACCCAACCAAATAGAAATAATAAAGTGTTTAATACCAGCTGGACAAATTGTACAGTATCTGTTTCACCAGTCATGTGTAGAGGTCTACTCAATGCTTGTAGTGCCAACAGTGTAGGGACATCATCACTCAACTCCAGGCTAAATTCATGTATAAGGAAGAAAGATAACTAAGTGAAAGAGAGGGAAATTGGTGAGGGTTATAAAATAATATACTCAGGTAAGTCAAATACAAAGAATGGTTTAGGGATAAAATGAATGAGGAGATGAAAAGTAAAATAGTAGAAGTAGCTAGTGACAGAATTATAGTCGTAAAATTAATTTTCGAGGAAAATGTGTTAAATAAATAAATGGAATAAATAAATAAATAATGTTGATAAGAAGGTATTATTGAGTAATGATGATGTGAAAAAAAGGTAGAAATTTTGAAAAATAGAATGAGAAGTATCCAAGAAAGACATCATTAGAGGATATCTCATGGAACAAGGAACTGGTAGATTTAATTAGTGAGAAAGAGATATGGAAAGCTGTGATATCAATGAAAAAGAATAAAGCAGTAGGACCAGATGAAATGCTAGCAGAAATATGGAAGATATTAAGCGGTGTTTGCATAAGATGGTTAAAGGATCTCTTTAATATAATCCCTTTAGAAGGAATTCCAAAAGAATAGAAGAATTGTATTGTGGTGCCGATATTTAAAAGCAAAGGAGATATACAGAAGTGTAGAAATTATAGAGGAATAAAGCTTATGAGTCATGGTGCATGTTGTTTGCTGATATTATTCAGTTTCCAATAGAATTCCAATAAGACTAAAAGGTAAGTTCTATAAGACTATAGTGAGACCAGTTATGATGTATAGTTCAGAGTGTTGAGTGGTTAACTAGAGAATGTAGTAGAGAATAGGTGTAGCAGAGATGAGAATACTTACAGTCCACGACAAAAAGATAAAGGCACAACATTTAATCAAATAAAATTCTATATTTATACATATATGGATTCTATGTACTACCAAACTTCAGGTTATACCCAAATGATAGCAATCTTATATTATTTCTTGATCATAAATTAATAAATGAAGTCTTATCGATGAATTTATTAGATTTTGTTACGACAAAATTATAAAGGCAAATATTTATATATAAACAAACTATTTTATATTACAAAATTTATTACATTTATTAATTTTTTTATTGTATTAATATTTAGTTGAACCTCTATTAGCACGAATATTTACAAAAATTCTATTGGGAATGGTGTCATAAAGTTTTTTTATGATGTTTTGGGAAATTAGTGCCCAAGCATCTAAAATTGATTTTTTTAACTCACGAACTGATGAATATTGTTTGGCATCTTTATTAACTTCATTGGCGAGTGGCCCCCAAACATTTTCAATAATATTTAGATCTGGAGATCGTGCAGGCCAATCTAATATTGGTATAGAATTTGTTTCAAAACATAATTTTATGATTCGAGCAGTATGAATTGGCGCATTATCCTGCTGAAATATAAAATTTCTTCCACCTATTTTCTGAAAACATGACTTTTGGGTGTTAAGGAGATCTTTATACTTCAAAGCATTTATTCTACCATCTAAAAAAACAACTTCACTTCGTCCTTTATAACCAATTGCACACCAAATCATTGCAGATCCTCCTCCCATTTGACGTTTTTAAATTATACGTTCATCTTTTCTTAAATCATGATAGTAATATGAAAATCCATCAGGTCCATCCAAGTTAAATTTTTTTTCATCTGAAAAAACTACTTTTCTCCATCTTTTTGACCAATTCATTTTGTTTCTTGAAAAGTCTAATCTTACTTGTTTATTACGTTCATTTAATGGTGGTTTTCGTAATAGTTTTTTTCGGATGAGTGTCGGTGTGCTTTTTAATAGCCTTTGTACGTTACGAATACTAGTTTTCACACTACATTGATTGAGAATACCACGTGCAGACAAAGCAGAATTCGATGCAACTCTTAAAATTGCTCTTTTTTCACGATCAGTTAATACTTGCGGTCGACCTGTAGACTTCTTGGAATTATAGTTTTGGCCAAGTTTTACAAAATTATCTATCACTGTAGAACTCCTTTTCAATCTATGCGATATTTCCCGATTTGAAAGACCGCATTCCTTATATGCCGTAATTTCCCCTCATTCTTCCATAGATAATGGTTTTGCTTTTCCCATAATAAATTACATAAATAATAAAAATACTACACAAATTATGTTAATACAGTATATAAATTTAGGTTATATTACGTATATTACAAGTATTATATAAAGATAATTTAATCATACAATTACTATATACGCAACGAAACTGACTGCCTTTATAATTTTGTCGCAACAAAATCTAATAAATTCATCGATAAGACTTCATTTATTAATTTATGATCAAGAAATAATATAAGATTGCTATCATTTGGGTATAACCTGAAGTTTGGTAGTACATAGAATCCATATATGTATAAATATAGAATTTTATTTGATTAAATGTTGTGCCTTTATCTTTTTGTCGTGGACTGTATATATATATAAGTAGTATGATTAGAGAAAATAAAATATAGAACGAAAATATAAAAGGGAGTAAAGGTGTAATGTCAATCGTGGAGATGAGAGAAGATAGACTTAAATGGTTTGGTCATATTATGAGAAGAAAGGAACCAGAAACTGTAAGAACTGTTATTGAAACAAACGTCAAAGGAAGAAGAGTTAGAGGAAGACCAAAAAAGAGATAGAGGGATGTTATTGAATTTGATATGAGGATGGCTGATGTGTATGTAATGATGTGAGAGATTAATTTAAGTGGAAGTTTAGAATAAGGGTAGCCAAACCCCAAGTAGTTGGGATTAAGGTGAGAAAAAAAAAAGAAAAAGAATATAACTAAGATATTAGGCTATTGGTTCACAGTTAATATATTTTGTTATTTACAATATTGACAAAAGTTTTGTTATAATATGTTTTGGTTTCATTAAATAAGGTTGTCTTTAGGAAGTTTAGTAGGTTTCTTGATTCAGGGTCTAGTCTGAAATTTACTTGTAGATGATAGGATATTTGATTTTGTATATGATTAGTTTTGGAAATATTTTCCTCACATACTTTAGTGAAGACTATGTTAACAATATACTTGCATTATTTTTACACTTAAATTGAATAAAAAAAAAACAAAATTTTAATAATAATAAATTATTATAGAACAAAATTTATGTATTTAATTGCACAATAATTCTATTATATATCCTAGACTCTTGTTGATAAATGACCTTCAAACAATTGTCTGATCTGCGCCTACCTATATTATTCTTACATTGGTTCAATGAAGCAATATTTATTGCTTAATAATATTTATATTCAATTTGTTCATAGTATTAAACAAAGCATGTTGAAATTTTTTTATTCAATTTTAACATGATATTTGTGTACAAATATAGATTGTTATTCAGTGAGTCTTTGTATACTCTTGATTTAATTCAAGAATTTTTGGAAAATACTGAAGATATTCATGATCAAGCTGGTCCTTATGGAAACTCGTGGATTCAAGGGGAAGATTTTTTTAGAGTTGACGGAAATGTCTCAGTCAAAATTAGAGAAGAATGTTGCCAAAAATTTAATGATATTTCCAATACTAGGTACAATATTAAAACATTCTGTTTAAAGATATGACTTAGTGAAAAACAACTCCTATAGAATTAGATTTAATTTTAAAAGGGAACTAAATAATTTTATTATATTATTAATATTTATTTATAAAAAATTTGAATATTTTAAATTTATGTAGTTATGTCAAAAATTTTGATTTTCAAAATAAACTAAAATAGATCAAACTAAACTATCTAATTTTTAGAAAACCAAATGGGTTATTGCAAACATATTTTTGATAATACTGCAAACATTTTCCTAGCCTTACTTTTTTTTGAAAATCCAACTATTAATCAATGTACTGTGGGAGCTTATAAATCATATAAACATTTTTTTTTTTTAATGTTTTATGTTTCAAAAAAACCTGCATTTTATGAAGCTAATAAAATGTAATTTAAGATAATAACAATAAAACTTCCTGAAATATCGATTTTTAGGAGTATTCAGGCTTTTTAAGCTAAGAATTATACAATTTTTGATAAATATTGTTGATTTTGTAGTTTTTGCATAGTAATGAAATACTTGAATCATTTTAAATTATTTCAAATAAAAGCTTGTTTAATGTAATATATGATTAAAAAAAAGAAATGTTTTTGAGTATTTAGCCTCTTATATAAAAAGTCATGTAATTATAAAAATATTGATTCCTTTTTTTTTAATTTTTTAAGCATAATATGTATTGAAGCATTTAAAGGCAGTAATTTTAATCACTGTTAGATATTAATAAATACTAATCTATAAAAGAATTCCTAGAAGCCAGCCACTATATTGGATCCAACTGTACTAAACTTATAATTTTTAAACAATCATTATTTAGAATAATAAAAAATGTATTTATATTTTTCAATCAACAAAAAACTGATGATAAAGAAATTCGGTTAAATCTAATATTTCGTTATTTTATTCACAAAATTAAACTTTTTTATGTAAAATAGTTTTTTTATCATTTGTGATGTAATGGTGTATGTGCATTTCACTCTATATATTTAAATGCTTGTAAAATAATAATTACTTATCCTAAAGTTGTTATCAACCCATCAAAATTTTTGGCAAATAAAAGAGCTAAAAATTATTTTGGCAATTTCTGTAAAAAAATTGTTTATTATTTAAGCCAAATAATTAAAAAAAAATTGTTAATTTTTTTTTCTAAATATTTTTTATTATAAGGTTAAAAAATAAGTTTGGCAAAATTTTAGATGATTCGGTTAAGTTTAACAGATTACTCAATGTCAGTAATGTCTTCAACATGATATAACTCAGGTTTTTTTGTTATTACTGAAGAAAAGTGAGAACATACAATAAAAAACATACTATAGCAAAATGAATACTTTTTTATCTTTGTATAGAAGCTAAAATACTAAATTTATTTTATAATATGATAATAAACTATATAATAATAATTTGATAATAAACTTAGAAGTTCACCAGAATATAATCAAATTTATAACTCCCTATTCTCATATTATTGACCCTATAATTATGTAGAATACAAAAAAAAAAGTTTGGTATCTTCTGTTGGCTTATGGAAATAAAAAATAATCATTAAAATATATAATCAAAAAAAAAAAATTTGATTTTAATAATTTTAGTTATTTTTTTTTTTAAATCAAAACTTATGTTATGTGATAAAATAGAGCTATTTAATTTCTGTGATGAAGTTTAAACTACAAAATTTTGTTTACTTTTAGATTACGTCTTTTACTGTTATCTACAAGAGCATTTAATTTGGGAATAAACTTAGTTGCTGCTAACAGAGTCATAATATTTGATGTTACTTGGAATCCATCATTAAATGTGCAAAGTATATTTCGTGTATTCAGATTCGGACAAACCAAGCCATGTTATGTGTATAGATTAGTTTCAGAGGTGCTAAAATATATAATAATATTTATGAAATATATAGATTTATACACAAGGATAGCAAAGGGCACTTACTATCCTTTGACAGGTCTAGCATATTGATTTGGGTCAGTTACAATTCTTACTTAATAATGTAAATGCTATTTTACTTCATCTAAAGGAGAGCTAGCATATTTTATTATATAAAATATTCAATCTGATGCAATGGTTTAGGAAGGTTTAGTTATAAAACTAAACCTATTTAGGAAGGATTATTAACTAAAACAAAATGTTTGTATTTTAGTAATCAGTTATGATAAGGTATAATTAAATATTAAAATACTATCTTATTTTAAAAATCAATTGTTTTATTATCATTATTAATGATAATTAATTTTTAGTAAATATACCGATTAAGACTACAAATAATTTTAAATTAGATATTTGGACCTTTTTAGTAAAGTTCTTTAATATAACAGATTTAAACTTCAATAATGTCGATAAAACAATGATACATACATTTTTATTAAGCATAAAAATTTACTAACTTAAAAAAATCTGGCTAAAATTTAAAAAAGTGTACTAATGGAAGATATTAGTTTTTTCTCGTAGATTACATACATTAATTAGCTAGGTATACTTTATTACTGTATTATATTTTAAAGAGGTGTTGTCATGTTTTTAGGGAACTATGGAAGAAAAAATGTATAATCGTCAAATTTCAAAATTATCTATGGCTTTCAGAGTTGTTGATGAACATCAAATTGATAGACATTTCAATGCAAAAGATCAAGATGAACTATATGAATTTGATCCATGTACTAGTAAACCTAAAACACAAATTTTTCCCAAAGTATTATGAACATTTTTTGAAATTATTCTAATGCTGTTTTTAAATAAATTAATTTTTATTATAGGATCGCTTAATGCAAAATTTAATTTATGGTTATAAAGATATTATAATAAATGTTTTGGAACATGATTCATTATTGCAAAATAATGAAGCAGAAGAACTAGATCAGAATGATCAAGAAGCTGCATGGGCCGAATATGAAAATGAAAGACAAGGGATCAACCTACAATTTCAAAATTCTTTTGGATTTCAAAACTCTGTTTTTGATATACAAGGGCAAAACCAACATTACCAAAACCGTGGGTATTTTTATTTTTAATTAATGGGCACAAAAAATTTTTTTAATGCATGTAATGAAAATTGTCGTTTAGCTTATGATTTGGTTAGGACTTAATTACTGTTGGGGGACTGTAAACTTAAAGTAATTATTTGTCATAGATCAAGGATATTTTCAATATAATCATAAGACCATGGCTAAGGATCCTTTTACTTAAAGTATAAAAAAAAAAAATCATTTAATGTTAAAAGCAAATATATTAATAACTTAGTCAAACATATTATATTGAAATGCCAAAAATATGATACTGAAAAGAACAACTTCAAACTGAATATCATTCTACAAGACAATTTAGGAAATCAAACTTGATGAAAACCTTAAAATTTATCAATTCAATATAAATTAAGTACAAAATTGAATTTGATCATTGTAAATATTATTTAGCCAATGATCTAATCAGTTAAGGTTGCTACAATAAAAAACAAACAAATATATATATATATATATATATAAATGTATAATATACATATTTTTTAATTTCTCCTGTTGACTTATTTTTAAAAAAAGTCTGTTACTTTTCTGTGATTAAGATAAAAACTTAAAAGACATAAAACTCAATAATATTTGAATGTTCAATTAATTAATGGACTGTTTAATTAAACATTAATTCAGGAACACAAGTTAGAGCAACACATATACAGACTTCTAGAGAAGATGAACAGTTATTTAATTCATTAAAGTCTTTAGTAAGTATCTAACTTTAAAAAAAACAATACAGTTAAGATCTCACATTATAGAAACATTAATTTCACCGACGTTTAAACATTTTAATATTAATCTGTAGTTAATGATTTTTTTACTTCAGCACGTAATTACACAACATATATAATTTTAAATCTGGACACATTTGATAAAATTCTACAAATTCTGTAACTAATAATTTAAAATTTTGAAAATATCCTTAAATTCAAACTCTAGTTTTGAAATATATATTTTTTAATATATCAATGTAATTTAATATTAATTATATTTCTATTATAATATTTATTTTGTTGCATGTTCTGTTTAGTTTCCACAAGCTAGCCTAATACAATTGAATGAAATGTTAAATCAAGTTAAATCAGCAAAAAATAATTTTCAATAATTTGTTAATTCATTGTGTTTTGTATTATTATTCTATTTTATAAAAGTTTGTTTTTTTCTTCATCTAATAAAATAATTTTAAATCAATATATTATTATATTTTTTAGGATCAAAGATTTGTATATGGATATGTGCAAAATGATTGACTCATTGTTATCCACTAAATTTCTCTTAAAATAATAATTTTTAGTATTATTGATTTTAGCTTCGATGCGAAGCTGATGAGGTATTGGTTTTACTATGGTGTGTTTTTTTTTTTTTTTTTTTTTTTTTTTTTTTTTTGTGATACCACTTTTTTTCAGCTCTCACCAAACCGATTTCTTTTAACGATACGTCAAAAGATCACACGCTGTATCTAGTCGAAGACATTACCCTCAAAAATTGAAAAAATTTCCCTCGTTCTCAGTAAATGGGGGAAACCTCCAAAAAAATTACAAATTTAAAAATCGCTAATTTTTTTTATATATGCTTGATGTCTTTACCTATCATTTGGTATATTTATTTTATAAATCTAATCCTTTACCTGCCTACAGAGGAGATTTAAAATGACAACTTTTTGACAGAAAATTAACTTTTGGAAGTGTTACTAAAGGTCTGACACTTTTATATATATATTATATTAAAGATAATGTAATATACTTTATCAAATGAAAAAAATTGCGACTTTATTTTGTCTTCACAATGAAAATGGCTACCAAATGCTATTTTTGTGTGAAAATTCTCGATTTTGTATTTTACATTTTAACTTTTCGAAAAATGTATGGATCAATATAATTTTTTCATGAAAATTTTTTATATACATCTATCATTCGACATACTTTTTTTTGAAATCGGACCATTTCCCTATATACGAGGGGAGTTCAAATCTAAAAAATGCATATAGAAAGTAGAACTTTTTCAACTTAACTTTTGAAAGTGTTCCGGATAGTCTGACACTTTTATATATATCTTAAATTAAATCTAATGTAATGTACTTTATAATGGAAAAAAAAAATTGACCTCTGGACTTGTCTTCATGGTGAAAATGGCTACCAAATGCTATTTTTGTATGAAAATTTTCGATTTTATTTTTTACATTTTTATCTTTATAATGCTATAACTTATTGAAAGTTGTATATTTATAAAGTAAAGTTGTATAGTTATTAAGTGTATGGATCAACACAATTTTTTCATGAGAAGTCGTATTTTTATACATCTATCATTTGACATACTTAATCTTAATCAGGATATTAATAGGGAACTAGCAGATCACGTAGCTTTTGGAATAATCCACCAATTTTAATTAAAATTAATGTATCGAAGCGTTTTTTATGATGGTGATTTTAATCACTGTCAGGTATCATTATACTTGATCCAACTATGCTACGTCACCACCGTGCCGCGACCCCCCTGCGCTGTTTTTTTTTTATTTATAAGTGATTAAATATTTTTAGGACCATCACTTATGTTTTAGGAGAGTTAACTTTACCACTTTTATTTTTAACATACGTATTTGATAAGCCCATAAAATAGGAAATTATTACACTAAGAAAATGACTGGTTAATAACAATTTTTGAAGTTATAATCACTTCTATATTTAGTGCCAAGAAAAATGTCTAGTAATAAAAATAACAATACCCTTGCTTCGCCTCCAGGCATTATATTAAACTGTCGATTACTTTCAATGTTCCAAATTGTAGGTTATGTTTTGTTATCATTACACATTTTTCTGTCTTAACGCCATCTATTCAAAAATATTCATAGCTCATGAAACTACTGGTTCAAAATAGTGTTAATAATCAATAATTTTCTTAATTAGACCATTTTCTAACGTTTAAGATAATTTTATGAATACTTAACAAAAGAAAAAATTTAAACTCTTATAAGGGATAAAGGTTGGTCCTGAAAAATATTTGCTCATTTATAAATTAAGATATAAATACTACTCAACAAAGCTAAAAAAATTTTTCAACTTTATTTTAATCTTAGGAAAAATCTAGTATCCAATATTGAATCAATCACTCTGCATAAAATTTTTTACTTTTCTTTTTATTAATATGAAAATGTATATTTGTAGTATCGCCTATAAAATAAAAAAGGTACAACTATTAGATTTTTAATTCTAGTTGATCGAAGAATTTAAGTCGTAAGACGATATGAAATTTTTTAATAAATAAATAGTTTGTTTTTCCAAATTATTATAACAAAACTTGTAGGTATCAGCATAATAACTAGTTTAATATAAATCTATACTGAAGTCTTCTATGTTGAGTACTGACTGTACTGGATTATTCATATTAAAAATGTGTTAGAAAAAAAAGCTTTATATAACAGGTTAGGTTTAGAGTTAGTCAAAACTGTTATAATACAAAATTACCAATCTACGAAAATGTCTGGTTGTAAACAATATTTGATGTTATTATCACTTCTATACCTAGTCATAAGTGAGCCCAAGGAGTGTTTAAGGATAAAAATACCCGATCATCTTTGTCATCTGTCTTAAGTTAATATATTAATGTCTAGTAAGAAAAACTATAAAATTCAACAAAGAATCTTAGGATTCTTAAAAACGCTTAAAAGTTAAACATTTTACACAAAAGGAACTCCAAAAAGTAAACTTTTATTCATGGATTTTGGAAAAAAAATGTGTCAACAATTGGAACAATGAAAAACAAAATTTCAATTCTGATTTATTTTAATATTGTTATAAATATCAACTACAAGATTTTTTTCTATAAAATCAACCATTAAATATCAAATAACGGATTATTGTAATTTTTTTTCTATTAACATTGTTTATTGGTATAACTGTTAGAAAACTACAATTTATTCCAACTAAATAAATGAACATTAAAACAAATTTAAAATAAAATAAGATATATCTCATTTGTTTTTTCAATATATTAATTGTACATCGCTTAATAAAGATCTATTATTTTTATTTGAGCCATAATTTAAGACGTAAAGCATCAACACCATTTAAATAATAACAGAATAAACGTTTATCTCTCACAAAACCAAGATTTTCATAGAGTCTTAATGCTGGTTTGTTAGTGATCTCCGTTTCTAGTACAACCTAAAATCAAATACAACCTAAGATTTAATAATAACTACTTTTAATCTTATTATTTAAAAATCTATCTTTGTATTAATTAAACCAATCTGGTATTAATCATAGATTTTATAGAAGTACATTGTATATTGCTTACTATCTAGATAAAAGTTGTAACCAAAAATAACAACTTAGTTAAGAAATATAAGCATATTTAGTAAATAATGTTAATTATACCCATATGTCGTTGCTTCAGAGGCAACATCATGTTTGTGAATTTTAAAGGAGAATAAAAACAGTTTTCTATGAAATTGATAGCATGTGTCATGAGTTTTTTTTATTATTAAATTAGCGCTTATCTATAGATTTTATCTAAAATCTGATTCCACTATTCCATTGCCAATGTAATTTTATATATAATAGTGTTACTAATTCATTTTGATCTAAATGTGAGATATTTAGTATTGCTTCTTAATCAACTATGTATTATAATTTTACCATTTTACATAATTTAAGGTAAATGGATAGATGGTCATTTTTGTATAAAATAGTAACAATAAGCGCAAATTAATAAAATAAATAATATGCTATTTATATTTGTAAATTGTCATGATATTATGTAAAATGTTGACATTTATTTTTTTAGGGTAATTATTTATATTATTTTAAACTACATCTAATTACTTCTAATCTATATTTTAATATAATAAAAATGAATTAGTATTGGAAATTATGTGTTATTTAATAATAAATCAATATAAATTACTTCATCAGCTCCATCATTCACCATTGCTTCAATTGCATTTAAAACCAAGTTAGAACCTAGAACAAATAATTTAGATTATTATATTAAGGAAATATTTTGATAGGGAAAACTATAACTAATATTTCACAATTTACCAAAATCCTAAGATATTATTTAGAAATGAAACAGTAGCTTACAATAAATTCTTGCCATGATACTTAATACTTTTATAAATGTAGTAATGTTAAATTTCATATTAAAAAATATTAACCTTTAACCAATTATAAAAGATTATTTTACAATATTTATTTGTAAATCTATTTACAATTAAATAAATAAAAACAATTTTGTTTTTATTCGAAAAATTAATTAATTATTTTTAAATAATTTAAAGTTTATACATAAATCTGATGACCTATATTTTTCAATAAAAAACTAAATTCTGTAATTTAAAACTGTTTTGAAACTATGATTTCAATATTAGAATCCAATACAAGAACTAGATAGTCATAAGGAAAAATATAATGTATTTAAAATAAAAATAATTAAACTTTATTAATTACATAAAATCCAATTATTGTAAAAATAATTTTGAACAACATTCTATTCAACAAAAAAACTAGATAACATGTTTGTAATTGATAAAAACTTTTTTATTGTTTTAATATTTATAAATACTTAAATATAGATTTAGAATTGATTAAGAAAAAAAAAATTTATATGTGTTACCTATATGTTTTTTCCTATAATTTTCATCAACTGCTAACATGGCAATATATCCTCTTCTTACTTTTCGATGCACATCTAATTTACATACGATAGCACCAACACATTTACCTCTATCCATTGCCTATATCAAAACATAGTCATAATAAAAAAAAAACATAGTCATAATAAACATGAGAAGTCTTAATAATTCTAAATAGTTTAATCAAATACTTACCAAAAAACATAGTTTTGGCCAATTATGTATGAAATAACGATAGGTATAGATAGAATAAGGTTCTGATAAATCTTTTTGTATTAAATGCATGATATCTTTCATTTGTTGTTCATTTTTATAACATATATATTCAACGTCATCACTTTGCTTTAAGCCCTTACTACAATTACTAATATTTAAATCCAAGGAAGAACATGATGGCATATTTTGACTAGATGGTGATGATGCCACAATTTTATGACATGAGAGATTACTTTCTGACTCATCACAATTGAAAACACCATTTTCAGATATTGATAGTAGACTTACATCAGGAATTATATTTGTTTTGCAGATTTTTGAACTATTTAAACTTTTAACGTTGGACACATCTTCATCCCTAGTGCCTAATTCGTGAGATTGTTTTTGTATTTCGTCCATTTAAGTAACCATTTATATCACACATTAATAATAATTATAAAATATAAAATCTGAAAATGCATGTTAATTTTTACAAAATACCTAATGTATTTTAAATAAGTACTATCTTTATAAAATTGAATTGATTATTATGATAGAGTTTTGTTAACATTTATTCATGGAAGAATCCATACATTGTATCTCCTAGAAAACACATTAATACCATAGATTAGATAAAATTTTTGTATAATCTGTGTTAGTACGGAATTGATGATATATTTTGTTATCTCGAACAATAGTTTATTAGGTCAAGTCTATGATAAGTTTTCTATGATTAGCATCACTGTTTTAAAAATTAAGCTTAATATAGTCTAGTTAAACAAATTTTGCGGTAAAACGTCAAATTTTATTTATATTGAAAATTATAAATTGCATATTTTTTATCATTTATTTAAAATTAAGTAGTTATCATTTTCCTTTTAAAGTTTTTATTGATTGCAGCAGTAAAATTGGGTGACACAATTATAATATATTTAAAAGGTCAGTACTGTTAATAATAAATTATTTTACACCGTTTACAAATTCGTTTTCTAAAATTTGTCATTGGTTAATCCTTATTACGAATGAAGAGAAAATGGACTGAACACAACTTGATCAGCGGTAAGTGCGATCTGCTTTTGTTATAAAAATTCCGTAGAAGGGGAATATTTGGCGAGCAGTGAGCTCTAGCGACGAATATGGTTTCAGAATACAAAATTTTTAAACGTGTGGGGAATTGGGAAAAGACATGTAAAATAATAGATGGCGCCGTTACTTTAAAATTCTCCTTCTACGAGAAATGTATAATAGAACCGGATCATTTGATAAGGCTTCTGGTAAAGTCCATTACACCTTAGTTCGTGCCAATATCAAAGATAATTTTTTTGGTAGTTCCGTATTCGTAAAACTGGGTTTGGGCGCCTATGCCAGTTCACTTCATCTAGCGTATCACAAAATTTATGTTGTTGGCTGGCAATTTTCCTCATAGTCATTGCTGTTCATAATTGTTTCCTCTCTTTTAAAGTTTTTTTTATCCATTACTAAATATCTCTCATGTAGTATTAAGATATTAATATTATCGAGTACTTAAAATATTAATCGTTTTTAAAAAGTTAACTTCGCTAATTAGAAAGTAAGTGTAAAGTCTATTTTTTATATAAGTGTATAGTTTTATTGTTTACCTATTACCTCAGTAGATTGAATTACGTAGTATCAATTATTTGATAGTTTCATTTTGTTTAAATCATTCGAAAAGGAAATAAATAGTAATTATATCAATTTTTTTAGTTAACCTAGGTCAAGGTAAGATTGTCTACTAATAACTTAACAACCACAATAAATTTTTAATGGAGAACCTTAAAGTTATTTATTAATTTTTTTCAATCTATTTTTCTAGAAATTAATGAATGTATCATTTTAGGGAGTTTTAACTTTTCTTTGTTGTAATAAATTTAATGCTTTAATAGCTTCTTCTACAAAGTCTTATGTTTAAGTTCTTTTAAGTCTGTTTCTACTTTTTTTAAATTTAAAACCATAAGTTTTAACTTATAATATTCTATCTAATTTTGTAATTAGGAATTTAAGCATTTTAATAAAGAACTTACAACTTATAAAACTTACTAAGTAGATATGTTGATGTATTAAAATGTATTGCAAAAGTATTTTTTTTTTTTTGTATTAGTGAATTTACTATAAATTTATCTTAATTAAAACATTAATTGAATTAACTGATTTGTGTTAAATCTGTATTAGTAGATATATGAATTTTTTTCTTTTCTCATTTTATTATTTAAGTAATAATCTTATTTTATTTTAGAAGAAAAAAAAAGTCAACTATCAATAATTGATGAATTTTTAAAATATTATTATTTATTAACTTTCGGTATTTAACATATGTTTACTTATTTTCAATTTAAATAGGCTCGATTGGAAAGTATTATTTTCACATTCACATTTTTTAGCCCAAAAAGTTTGATGTCAAATGGTGACTGAGTAATCATATTGATCATTTGTGAAACAAATGCCCTTGGTTTTTTTTTATCATATTACTGGCTTAGTTCCAATTTAATAGTTTTTAGAATTTCTATTTATATGTGTATATATATTAATACATTTAATATGAAAATAATTGAAAAATGTAGTACTATATTAATCATAGTCTATATCATGATATATTTATAAGAATAAGTTTTTATAACTAATATGGATAAGAATAAAATTTTCAAAATTAAGTTATAATTTAATTAAGTAAATTAAATGATACACTTTGTGGTATAAGCATTCCCAAGATATTTCCCTGTAGTAGAGCTAATACTTAAATCATTTTTTGGGGAATTTTCACCTTGCATGTAAATTTAACATAATGAAAAAACCATCTTTTACTAGATCCACCACTGATCTTTGGTATATTATTGAGTTAACATGTTACCTTTTTTGTTATATATAGGGTGGCCAACCACTCACTGACAACTTAAATAACTTTTGATCCAGTTAATATTTTTAGCTGATTTTTTTTTTTAATAATAGTTATACGTTAGGTCCATAGCTATATTTCAATAATTAATTTTTTTACATTTTATTAAAAATATTAATTATTTTTAAATTTTAAATAAAATGTAAAAAAAAAATCTAAGATAGCTATTTTGTAGAGTAGAATTTAAGAAAAATTTTAGTAAAAAAATATCTTATTAATATTCAGTAGTAAATATTCTGTAGCGTTTTGAAGTTTGTGAAAATTTGAATTTTCATGTATTATTTTATGGTATTAAACATTGAAATACGTATTGAGAAAAGGACAGAAGAAAACGCTATCTTTTCAATATACTTTTGAATGAGAGTGATAAGTAATAATTGCCTTATCTAATTTCTTATCATGGTATTTATGCCAAGTTTGTAATGTATACACACTATCATCATATGTATACACAGTAATCATGAAAAGATAGCGTTTTCTTCTGTCCTTTTCTCAATACGTATTTCAATGTTTATAACCGTAAAATAGTACATGAAAATTCAAATTTTTACAAACTTCAAAACGCTACAGAATATTTACTACTGAATATTAATAAGATATTTTTTTACTAAAATTTTTCTTAAATTCTACTCTACAAAATAGCTATCTTAGATTTTTTTTTTACATTTTATTTAAAATTTAAAAATAATTAATATTTTT
Source organism: Daktulosphaira vitifoliae (assembly GCF_025091365.1). NCBI lineage: Eukaryota > Metazoa > Arthropoda > Insecta > Hemiptera > Phylloxeridae > Daktulosphaira > Daktulosphaira vitifoliae. The sequence continues at coordinate 31,039,001 of NW_026099575.1, forward strand.
AATAAAATGTAAAAAAATTAATTATTGAGATATAGCTATAGACCTAACGTATAACTATTATTTAAAAAAAAAATCAGCTAAAAATATTAACTGGATCAAAAGTTATTTAAGTTGTCAGTGAGTGGTGGGCCACCTGTATAAAGAATTTTATTTTATTGTTATAAGTATAAATATTATTTGAAATTATTAAAAGAAGAACATTAACTCCATTCTAAATTTATTTTGTTTGTTAAATATTAAACTATTGAATCAATTTTACATTTCTATCCATTTATTTTTAAAACATCTAAATAAATAGAAATTTCATCTTAATGTGTTAATTATTTTTTATTAGAAATTATGCATCGAGCACAAACAGTTGTTAATCAATTGGTTCCCTATGTACCAACTATTGTTGGAAGACAAAAGTTTGCAACATGGTTAATAGGATCAAAATCTAGATCCTTAATAGGAAGTACTCGTTCAATAACCGTGACAGACTATAAGTATGCTACTCAAGTAAATCAAGAGCAATTTTTAAATGGAACTTCAGCTTCGTACATTGAAGAAATGTATAATGCATGGTTAGCAGATCCTAAAAGTGTTAATGTGGTATGTATCAGTTTTTAGCTTCGATGCGAAGTTGAGAAGGTATTGGTTTTACTATGATGTGTTTTTTTATTGCGTCTGTTACCACTTTTTCTCAGCTCTTATTGGACCGATTTCTTTCAACGATATGTCAAAAGATCACAAACCGTATCTAGTCGAAGACATTAACCTCAAATATTGAAAAAATTTCCCTCGTTCGCCGTAAATGGGGGATACCTCCAGAAAAATTACAAATTTAAAAATTTCTAAATTTCGACATTTTTTAAATTTTTTTTTACTTAAAACTGCCATAACTTTTTTTAAAAATGACCAAATCAATATAATTTTTTTTTTTTATAGATGTTTGATGTCTTTACCTATCATTTAATATATATTTTTTATAAATCTGACCCTTTATCTGCCCACAAGGTGGGATTTAAAATGACAACTTTTTCACAAAAAATTTACTATTACACTTTTGAAAAGTCTGACACTTTTATATATATCTTAAATTAAAGATAATGTAATGTACTTTATTATGGAAAAAAAAACATTTTATACAATATTATGTGGTATTATATAGTTGTATTATGTATGAATATCTTTATTTATACACTTTATTACCTTGTCATAATTTTTCATAGTATTCATAATACTATGATAAAAAACAATTGTTTTTTTTTTTTATGTTATTCTAATTTTTGTAATATTGAACATTATAGATCATGATCTAAATATTTTAAGCTTGTTCAATGAGTAGGTTAGAAATTTGGTCCATTGATTAATTTGAAATGTAGATTCTTATCATTCTTCTTCTTCTTCATCGCCTTAATCCCAATTACTTGGAGTCGGCCACCCTTATCCTAAACTTTCACTGGACACAATCTCCCACATCATTTACGCTCACATCAGCTATCCTCATATCGCAGATATTTAGTTTCTTATCATTCATTATACAAAATTTTATAAATATGTATTATTTTTAGTCTTGGGATGCATTTTTCAAAAATTGCTCATTGGGAGCTCTTCCAGGTCAAGCATATCAAGCACCTCCAACTCTTTCTCCTCCAGGAAAAAATGAAGTATTGCTATCTAGTATTCTTCCTACTGTTCAAAATACAGCAGCTATTGGAGGATCTTTCAGTGAAAAAATGATTGATGATCATTTGGCTGTTCAAGCAATCATTAGGTCATATCAGGTAAAATTAATGATAGTTATTTAAAATTGTTAAGTTGATGATAATTTCTTATTTTATAAATGTAATATTTTTTTTAAGAAGTGATAATTTATTTTTCTGTTCACAATTTTCAATTCGTCTATCTAATTTTATTTTATTTGGTTTAATCACAGTAAAATGTTAACTTCTAAAATCAGATATTAATCGCCATTATTAGAGTTTAAAAAAATTACATTCATTTAATGGTCATCCTACAATTTAATTTTTTTAGTAATTTCTTTATAGTTATTATAATTTTGTATATTTTTAAACTGCTTAATAATAATAATAATTTAAATGCCTCAAATTATTTTATTACAAATACTTTATTATTAATACATTACTTGAAACAGATTTTAAAAATTAATTTGATACTAAGAATTTAATAATTACTAATAGAAACTACCTCTTAAACAATTAAAAATAAGTGTAAATTTTGAAAATGATGTTACTATTATAAACGCTAAACATATGCTGACTCAATGTATAGGGATATTTTCTTATTGAAGTATATTTTTGTTGCTCTTTAGGTTGATTATTTTTAATAATTTTCATTTCTAATCAAAATTATTACAATTTTTTGCATATTATTTTATATAATATACCAGTGATACCAACTAAGATACGACATCCTTTGATAAATTTAATATTGAAACAGATTTCACAAATAAAATATTTAACATGTACAAAATTAAGTAATTAATTATATATTTACACATAAGCTTTTATTTTCTAGTATGTAATCCTCCAATATGCTAATACATTTCTTCTCCTGTACATTAATTTTTTCAGTATGTGAACTATTTTCACTATTGATTATTTTGAAGTATAAAACATTTCTAGCTCCCATCTTCCCTTCTCTCTTTGCTTTGATCATTGTACCTTTCACTTCTTTTACTGTTAATGGTTTTGCATTACATGCTGTGGTATATTTGTTAGCTATATATTTATTAACACTATTCATTGTTGTCAATTTGAAAATCATTAATTTTTGCATTATTCAACAGATTTACATATTTAAATGACTTTTTTATTAATACTATAATTTGATCTAGTTTCATTACTTTCTTCTAAATTTTGAGATATTTCAAGTAACCATGCTTTGATGACTCTTTAAATATCAGTGAAGCTGGCAATTCTTATGTTGTACTATCTGAAGTTGATCTATAGGACAGCAAGGATTTTTCTTCCCTATTATGATTTTCAGTCATTATTGTTCTGATTTCTTTATTAATGTTTTAATAAATCTTTCAATAAGTCCATTTGCTTTTGGCCATCATTGTGTAATTTTTTGATACTTAACTCCTAATAAAAACAGAAATTTTGGAAATCATTAACATTTATGAAAGGTCCATTGTCAGTTTTCAAATATTATTGCAAATCAAACTTAATCAATATTTTATTTAATTGTAGAGTATCAATTTAATTTCTGAGATCTTTTATTATACAAACTATTGGAAACCTAGAGTATTTATCAACTACTGTAATGGTATGCTTGCCGTTAGAATTTGTACCATCAAAATCCATCACCAAATCTTTTAACAGATTTTCTGATAGTTTAATGATTACAATAGGGTTGTACTTGTTTTTAGTTGTTGTTGTCAAACATAGAATGCATGATTATTCATCAAATCCTATTTGTTTTTGTACTATTTTACTATGATCAGGATACCATACCTTGCTTCTTATAACTATTTTGTTTTCTCAATGTGTTAGTGACAAGTGTGAGCTAATTGTATGGTTTATCTTTGAATTGTTTTTGGTATTACAATTTTGTTTAGTATAAGTAGTATTCTATCACTAAAAACAGCTTTAGGTTATCTTTTGATGCATACTTAATTTTATTTAAATCTTTGTCTTTAGTAGTATAAACTAGTTGCAACTTCTTTTTTCATTAATGCTTTTGGTAAATAATTTAAACAACAGCGTTTACGTTTTTTTTTTTTTTTTTCCAATTTTGACAATATTTTATTTTAGTTGTTGGATGTCTAGACATTAAATCAGATGGGTTATTTTTGCTCTTTACATAATTGCTTCAAAATTATAATCCTGTATTTTTAATCTTAGGTTCTCTAATCTGGTAGATGTTTCTTTATTTTACTTGTATATAAATGGTTACTATTGGTTAGTTTTCTGTGCATAAAATAAAACTTGTACTTATTAAATAGTCTGGAATGCTTGATTACCCAAACCACTGCCAGCATTTCTATCTATTTGAGCATATTAATTATTTTTTATTTATTTATTTATCATTAATCATAATTAACATCCCCTCTAAAAGCTATTGCTTGTGACAGAGAGGATGAAACAATTCAATAGCAATACAAAATGGAATCAAACCCTAGTACTTACACACAGAGACAAAACGTTTGTCCAACTGACCTAGGTGGGTTGCCCTAGGTACTTGCACAAGCAATAATGTTATTTTCTTTTTAATCAAGTTATACTTAGATAACTGCTATACCATCTGGATTAGCATTAACAATTAGCTAAGTTTTTTTTTCTTTTAACAAAGAATTAATTAGATATTGCTATTTTCAAATATTACAGTGAAATCTGTTCTTCTTTTCATCAGCTCCATTTTTTATTTTATTTTATTAAAACTCAAAATGATTTTTTTTTTTTATGTTAAATATGAAATAAATTTTCCGTAATATGTTTCCATTTTCAAACGACTAATAACTTAAAATTTCCATCTTTACCATTTTTATCATCAAATTCATAAGTTAAGAATAATGAATATATGTGAAGATGAATTTGTTTATATTTTAATTTTTCTATACCACTAAAGAGTCGTATAAATTGAATATAAATCAATTTATTATGAAATAAAACTACCTACCAACATAAGTATGGTAATAAATTATTTTGTTTATAAAATAAAATATTTTTCCTTTTGAAAGTTTTTCACCTATATCTTATGGGTCAATCTATATCAAATCATCCAGTCCAGAATTCACCTGATCATTTAAAAAAATTTTGAAATTTCACACGTAAGTTTCCTAATATATATAAAAATAAAAATTTTAAATGAAAATAGTTTAATGACCTGTCAAAATTCTGAAACCACAAATTACCTCTTAAATTTATGTATTCTTTCTTTAGACCTTGTGGAAAAAGTTGAAATTTGTGAGTTTTAGTTTTTTGTCCCGCCGGAATAAAACTGAAATAAAGTTACCTTAAAGTCGTTATTTAAGAAATTTGATGATTTCTTAACTTATGTTAATAAAAAATTGCTAAAATAAAATTTTTAAAACACAATTATATTATAATATTCAATAATTAATGATATTGAACAATTTTTATTGAAAAATATGTAATTCATCGTTAATTTTAATTTTAAGTCATTTTTTTTTTTTATAAACAAAAAAAACCTTTCCTAAAAATTACTTACAAAGTCAATTAAAATTAAAAAAAATCCTACTGTTAATAATTAAAAATATTAGAAGATCTCATAATGAAAAAGTGGTGAAATTTTCAACTTTTAAGAATAAATACCACATGTATCGTGTTACGCTGTCGCTATTTTTCTGCTAAAACTACATTAAATTTATGGTTTAATTTTGAATTAGTTTTATTTAAAATATCTAAAATTCATAAATTCAAGATACAACAAAAATATTAGTATCATTATGATCCTTCAGGAATTAAGTAAAAAATTAATACTTTAGTAATTGCCTCAAAATGAAAAGTAATCACATTAAATTTTGCTATCTAAAATTAGCAACATTTCGATAACCTCTATAACAAAAATCCATTATAGACAGTGGCGTATTTAGGAAGGGCACAGGGGCACATGCTCCCTCCCCCCCCATTGACTGAGTCATGTAAATATTTTATCAAGCAATGTAATAATGTATATAATATCATTAAAAAAAGTTATTTTTTGGTTATCGATAATAACATGGGTTTATGAAATATTAGTCAATTTAGTTGTCTTGTGGAGCAAAATTTGACACTCGCACAGTTGTCCCATTACTGTTATCACCTATTTTTGAAGTGTTTATTACTTAGAGATATACACTGTATAAAAAAAAATATTTTTATTAATAAAAATGGATTCAAAACAAATATCAGATTTTTTTCAAAAAAATCTAAAATATGTGTTTAATATATGTTAACAAAAGTTATGAGCAAAAAAAAAGTCGTTTTATAGTACCTTATTTATGAACATTTTTTATGCCCCCCCCCCATATAAATTCCTAATACGCCACTGATTACAGACAACTGAATAATAATTAAAAAGATAATTATAGTAATAGACCACATACACAATCATCCCGATCCTCTTCTATAGTAATATACAGAAGTACAACTAATAATAATACTTAAGTATTAAACTGATATACTCCTGTAAAAATAAGTTCTGATAACATGGAAACCAAACAAACAAGCGAACCCACTCCGCCTAAATCACAATCTATATTCATCAAATCTGATCTGAACTATGTAAACTTTTGTGTAAACAAAGAATGATTTAATTTGGATTGACCCTTATAGTAAGCATAGATATTAAATTTATTAGTTTAAGTTAAAATTTTTTGTAAATTTTGAACTTCATTAAAGTTAATTAATTGATATAATATTAGAGAATTTTGTTTGAAAGAATACACATTTTGTGGTTGATTTGTATCTCTGATCAGTAGTGAATTTTGTTTTTGTTTTGTGTGTGTGTAATTTGAGTAAAGTAATAGTTCTATCATAACTATGAAATGCATTATAAAAAAACTTTATTTCACCAAGAATTATTGTCATTTAAACAAATTATATTAATTTAAAGTGTTTGAGTGTTTGTCTTTTAAATATTTGAGATTATTATTACATAAAAACAAGTGTCACTTTTTATACTACCCTTAGGTTAGGGGTCATTTTGTGGCTCAAATTGATCCTCTTGGATTTACAAATGCTGACTTACAAAATACTCGCAAACAGGGTAGACCTCATGAAGTCATACTAAGACAACATTCTATTGGTAAGATTGGGTAGAAAAATCATCTACATGTGCGAAATGTTTATTAACAGTTTTATTTTAACATAATTATTATGTAAAGTTTGTGCATGTCTGATTAAAATTTTATGTAGTTTGAGTTGGAGGAATATTTTCTGCCCAAGTATATTACTCCATGATTTAATAGCTTAAATTAGATGTTATAAAGAACACTGGCCAAAAGATCCAATTTGTATTGTGTGTCTTTAATACCAATTGCATTTAATTATTAATTTGATTGCACTTATTTAATTAATCTCAACTTAAATTATTAAATTACTTAAAATATATTTACTGGAAATAGGACAATGTTTTTGTCTTATAGAAGGTATATTTTGTTAAAGTTAGAACTTTTTTGTTAAAAATTAGGACTAAAATATCATTGTTGTTGACTTAGCTTAATACCGTCGGAATAGTTCAATAAAAAACTTTTTCCCTTTAAACCCAATTAATGTACTCTTTATTTTAAACGAGCATATATTTTTTAAATTATATTAACTTAAAATAATTATGACCACATAATGTTAGTTGGATTACTTAACCTACATGTGAAAGTAGGAAAAATATTCATTCTAAATTAGTTTTTTTTAATCTTCTTTTTTAAAAATAATTACTAATAAGAAACCTTTATAAAAAAAATAACAATTTTTTTGACAAAGTTAATCTTACTATTACATTTCACATATCAATTATATTGCCGATCCATTTTTTTATTGAGAAATATTGCAATAGTAAGTAATCTTTTTAACAAATAATTTTTATAAAACAGTATTACTATAAAAATTTTGGTTTAAATGTGTTGTTATAATAATATGTTGAAAGATAAAAGATCCAGCATACATGTTGACATATACTTAATAATCAATTCAATAAACTCAGTATCAGATCTGTCTGAACTATTTATTTTATAATATTTCAGTTGGATAAATTATAAATATCCTAAACAATGAAATATAATTGAAATAATATTATATCTTAATATCAATTTAATTTGAATTTTAATTTGTATCTATAACATTCAATTTATTCAACTTATGTAAATATATTCATTAAAATAATCTAAAAAGGCTAGAAATAAATTCGCATCGAAGCTAAAAAATGAATTAAGTTTTACTTATAAGTATAATAAATCTAAATTATTATTATCAATTTGTTAATATTAATTTTTGTCATAGTTACATTTATAAAATGTGTACAAAAATTACTTATTTTTTTAATGAAAATGTGCATTATTTTTGTGTTTTTCAAAATAAAACTATCAACGGAGGCTCTAGAGAAATGTTGAAACATCTCCCTATAATCATATACCACACTACTATAACTTAATTATTTTTAGGAAAAAGTGTTTCCATAGGAAAACGAAAGGTTCTGCATATTTTTTTACTTTTTATTCTTCTCTATTCTTTCTTTTACTTTCTATTAATCATTATTTTTAATTTGGTAAAAATTATAAAACTAGAGTGTGCAACTCATACATATTAATAATAATTACAAACTCCTGTTGTTTTCAATTTGTCTAATTTAACATGTTTTGACTATTTAAAATATTTCTAGACATATTGTTTTATTATTAAGATATTTAATATTCTTGATAATAAAACAATCCATGAAAGCTTTAACACATTCAAAAGTTTTGAACTTAAATTTTATATAACTATATTATGTTCTTGTTACTTAACAAGATATTATTGAGCATATTATCTTACACTTAATTAATATTATTATTAATAAACTTACAATTTTTTTTTTTTTTTCAATCTCACATTAATTAATGTTTGTATTGAATCACGTTTGTGCTTTTTTTTTTTGTTTGTCAAATAATTAGATACGAGGACATCATATTGCACGTCTTGACCCTTTAAATTTGAATAAAGTGGATCAAGATGATAGACTCCCACAGGAGATTCTATACGGTTGTTATCCTCCATTTGGTAAGTAGTACTATTGAAATAAATTTTTACATTAAAATACTGACATATTGTGTTGTTTTATTGACTGTTTGCTTAGTTTTGTTATTTAAGTATAGTAAGAAAAAATATATGAATTGCATGATTTTTTTTACCACCATCTCGATTTATAACGTAATGTTATGCTGATATGTTTTTAACTGATATGATTGTTTTGTAACTTATAATTTAAAATATCGTAACCAAGAGCCTCCAAAAGTATAGTTCAGTTGTGCCTAAATTTTATAATTCTTTATATTAGAAGTAGGGCTGCGTAATAAAAAATTAATTTAATATGTGATCATATGATTTTTGAGAGAGTGAATACAAACTTCATTGCGCAGATACTAGGGTTCTAGTTCATACGTTGAGCTGCATTCCTTTGGTGTTTTTTCTACTTCAAAAAAATTTTTTAAATAATAAACGTTAAAAAGAAATCCTACTTTAATAAAAATTTATCTAATTTAAAAAAAACATGTTTAAAAATATAAATATTCAAAATATATTCTTATTTATATTTAATAGGGTAGTAAAAAAGTGTGTTTGATATTTACTCCCTATCCCATTAAATAATCCTAAGCATGCCACTGGTCAGTTACATGGTTGCCATAAGATATTTGATTTTTCCTTAAATTTTTAAAAATTTACTTAACCTATCATTTATTGAGACTAAGTTTGTAGGGTTCATTACATATTTTTTTATATTTAGTCAAGTTATATTAAGAATAATAGTGATAGTTTCAGTGGCGTCAAAATCAATAATAGTAAATAGAGCAAGCATTTTTAGAATTTTAAAAATCTCGCACACCCATCAAAATTGCTTGACCTTTGTCATTGCTCTTCACTAATGATTATATTTCAATAATTAGAAAAAAATGGTAGTTGTGTAAATTCATTTAAAACTAGGTTATTTATTGTTGGATAAATTTTTCTTAAAAAAAAAAAAAAAATTAAAGGTATCCAAAAAAATATTAGCCCCTTGATAGAAGATACCCAAAACAGCTTGTTCGCGGCATAGTGGAATAATTATAAAATATTATTTGACAGTGATTATCATCACTATCATATAAAACGCTTTGATGCGAATTTGTTACATTTTTTGATAATTTGTATATATATAATTTCACTCACAATGTCGGTATTAAATGTCTGGTAATTATTTGCATTGTTGAAAATAAAGTCTTTTTTTTTATGTGAATTGCAATTTATTTTACTTTGACATACGATTTCTTATAATAGAACAATTATGGGATGTTAATATAACATAGGTTTGAAGAACTAGTCAATCCAAAACATTTTCAAAATTTAGTTGAAAAAAAAATTTATACATGTGTAAGTGGTATCTTATAAACCTAAATTTATCAAAAAAATTTCACAAAAAACATACCAAAAGAAAAAAACCCAGCACAGGGGGATCATGGCACAGTGGTGACGTAGCATAGTTGGATCAAGTATAATGATATCTGACAGTGATTAAAATCACCATCATAAAAAACGCTTCGATACAAATCTGTATGGATCAATTCAATATTTTCATGAGAAGTAATATTTATATACATCTTTCATTCGACATACTTTTTTTTGAAATCGGACCATTTCCCTATATATGGGGGGAGTTCAAATCTAAAAAATGCATATAGAAAGTAGAACTTTTTCAACTTAACTTTTGAAAGTGTTCCGGATAGTCTGACACTTTTATATATATCTTAAATTAAATCTAATGTAATGTGCTTTATAATGGAAAAAAAAAATTGACCTCTGGACTTGTCTTCATGGTAAAAATGGCTACCAAATGCTATTTTTGTATGAAAATTTTCGATTTTATTTTTTACATTTTACATCAATACAATTTTTATGAGAAATAATATTTATATCCCTCTTTTATTCGACCTACTTTATCTTAATTAGGATATAAATAAGGAAATATCAGATCATGTAGCTTTTGGAATAATCCACCATTTTTTTTAAATTAAACACTATCTAAAGATTTGCATCAAAGCGTTTTTTTTGTATAGTGATTTTTTATACTTGATCCAACTATGCTACGTCACCACTGTGCTGGGTTTTATTTGATCTTCCTATACCTATTCTTCCTTCAACATCTATTTTTCAATACAATCCACAGGTTTAGTTATTTAAATCATGTTTATAGAGCGTACTAATACTTTAAAAATAAGAATTAACGTAAGGAAATCAGTGGAGTATTTAGCTTTTTGACGCACCTAGACTAAATTATTCTATCACTCATTGCTTAATATTTTTAATTATGTTTACTATTATGATTTTTTATGTTTTTTATGATAGTGATTTTAATCACTGTCAGATATCATTATACTTGACCCAACTATGCCACGTTACTACTGTGCCGCGACCCCCCTGTGCTGAGTTTTTTTAAATTTAAATAGATTATAAAATCTTCAAATTTAATAAGACTTTAGTACTCAATCATTAATATTTAATTACTTATAATGGTTGATTTTTATGGCGTAAATCAACCGATCAATCACCCTTTTTGAAGGTAGATATGGAAATTTGGGATCGACGCCACTGATTTAATTACTGGATTATCCATCAACTATGTTTCTCTCAAATAACTATATCAAAAGTTGTTATTAACCAGCCCTTATCTTATGTTTAAGCTAGACAAACATGTATGATTTTGTTTAGAAAACTAAAAATCATTTTAAAGGAAAAGAAGAGGGAATATAACTATATTATTTTATGTTAATTAAATTGTGTCGGATACTAATAACTTTTAAAAGAATAGGGCTAGGAGGAGAGTATTTAAAGAAGTGTTTTTTGGGTTAAACCTCGCTTATTTCTAAAATTTCAATTGATTAACAAATAACAATAAAAAATATGTAAGTTAATGAAAAGACACAACCCTGCATAAATAATGTATGTCTATGCCTTTTTAATCAAATATAACATTTTTTTTTTTTAACTGTAAAATCGTAGGAAATTCAGAGAATTTGAATATTTTAAATTTTGGGGCAACCATGTGTTAACTCATAAATATTAGGTGTCATTTCGAATAAAGTGATTTTAAAACATTATTTTGCTTATTAGTTCTTTTTCACTCCTTCCTTGTTTTTTTCTAAAAATTTCCATCCCTGGGTTTCAAATTAATTCAACCTTTTACTATTGTCAACTGGTAAATCTATTTTATTATAGAAAATTTATTGTTATGATAAAAATGAATAATCATCATAAAGCTAATATTATTTAAAAATTAAATTTTATTTGAAGATTTCAGCCATATAACTTTTTATTTTACTAAAAAAATTAATCAGCTTAAGTATATTCCTGTTTTTTTTTTTGTTCATGCTTTCCATACATTACTAAATTATATTTATCATATTATTATAGTAATATCATTTTTTTGGTTTAAAAATATATTAATTAATAATAAATATTTGAAATTTTTGTTACTAATTGTCATGATTTAACATATATATGTTTCTTTGATATCTATTTTATAAATCTAGTTCTCTACTTCTGTATAGGGTGGACTTGTCTTTTTTAAAGCTTTTATAAATTTGAAAATAATATTTTCTTAATTTTCAATTTATTAAAATTAAAAAATGTTGGTTAATATTCTACTCACCTCTTATAATAATTATTTTTTAATTTTTACATATTTGATTATTATAAAAAATTTTTTATTAAATATCTAATGGACTTAACGTTCTAAATTCAAGAGTTTATTTATATAGGCAAACCACCCGATAATACTACATATTCTCAACATCTACAGAATAAAGTAGCTGAATTAATGGGTATGTAACAAGTTTGGTATTTATTTATTTATTTGTTTACCTTACATTACATTGATTTTATGCATGCAATTATTACTATATATATTTTTTTTTAATGTCCATGAATGTTTTTTATAGAGCATTTTGTTGTGTTAAAAATTATTAATTATTGATTATATTATATGCATGTTAAAATAATAATAATGTAACATAGTATGATGAAATACTAAGTATATGATTGTATATAGTTTCCGCACTACTAAAATTAAAAAGATAATGCTATCTTTTATAGAATATAAAACATTAAGCAGATGAACATAGATTAAATTTTTTACTGAAAACTTTTCTGTAATTAGGTCACATTGATATAGTCAACATTTTTTTTCAATATGGTTACTATATACAACATGTTTTTTATATTCATTGGCGCAAGTTAAAGTTTAAATGTAATTAAAAATAATCAACAATGATTAAATCTAACTTTTATAAAATTGCGACTTTGGATTTTGTTCTTATACATAGATTCTTATTAGATAAACATGTTTTTAATTAAAATAAAACAGAGGAGGCTGATATGGAACGTGTATTCAAACTTCCATCCACAACTTTTATTGGAGGAAAAGATAATGCTCTGCCACTTAGGGAAATTCTCAACCGCTTGGAAAATACCTATTGTAGATCAATTGGTGTAGAGTTTATGTTTATTAATTCTTTAGAACAATGTAATTGGATAAGGCAACGAATGGAAACACCTGGAGTTATGGAAATGGATAAAGAACAAAAACGCCTTATTTTGGCCCGTCTTACTAGAGCTACAGGGTATGATTAATAATAATCTCTATTATCTATAACTAAAAATACTAAAATATTCTTTTTTTATTGTTAATGATAAATTTTGTTTAGTTTTGAATCATTTCTGGCTCGTAAATGGTCAAGTGAAAAACGGTTTGGCTTAGAAGGTTGTGAAATTTTAATACCAGCTATGAAACAGGTTATAGATAAATCAACAGAGTATGGTGTAGAATCTATTATTATGGGTATGCCACATCGTGGAAGATTGAATGTGTTGGCAAATATTTGCCGAAAACCATTAAGCCAAATTTTTACTCAATTTGCAGCTTTGGAAGCTGAAGATGATGTAAGTTTTAGTTTTCATTAGAGTTTTTTATTAAAAAAATTGAGAATTTTATGAAATGCCATTGTAATAAAAAAAAATTATTTAACTGGGAGTTCTAAATAGAGCAAAATTTTAGTTTTTGTTTCGGAGGAAAGAGAAAATGCATTGAAGTTAATGTATGTTCTTAAATAATATTATATAACTTGAAGTGTCGACATACAGAAAATTAGGAAACTTTACGGATGATAGGCAATATAAAATACAAGGATTGTCCCCTTATTTATTGCACGAATGAGTGATATGCTATGATGTATCAATATTAGTTATATTGAAAGTATATTACTGCAATTCAGGATTTTTAAGTTATGTACTTATTTAAATTCTTACTCAATGTATTTTACATTTACATTATGAATACATTAGTTTATTTTTAATTATATTTTAGGGCTCGGGTGATGTCAAATACCATTTAGGAACATATGTTGAACGCTTAAATCGTGCAACTAATAAAAATATTCGATTAGCTGTTGTAGCTAACCCTTCTCATTTAGAAGCAGTTGATCCAGTTGTTCAAGGAAAAACTAGAGCTGAACAGTTTTACAGAGGGGATGGAGAAGGTAAAAAGGTAAGATTTATATTATATATTTTCTGAAATGTTTAGTAAAATGTTTTTAATTATTAATTATTATAATTGTTTAAATTTAATGTAAAAAATAGTAATTTTACATTTGAACTTTATTATCAACTAACAACTAAATTTTAGTTATTCAAACATATCCTTTTATTTATTATTAATTCACTGTAAAATAATATTAATAAAAACAAATAATTTGTGATTTTAGGTTATGTCAATTATGCTTCACGGTGATGCAGCGTTCTGTGGCCAAGGTGTTGTGTATGAAACATTTCATTTATCAGACTTACCTGATTATACAACTCATGGTACAATTCATATTGTGGTCAATAATCAAATTGGGTTTACTACTGATCCTAGGCATTCTAGATCATCACCTTATTGTACTGGTAATTACTGTTTATTTGATTTTTGTTTTTTATAGTTGAATAGTACTTACTTTTAAGTAGATAAATTTTTTACCTTAATGGTGTTAAGACATAGACAATGGTACAATAATCAGATACAACTACTTTTAAGTAGTAAATTACTTTTTAGGGAACACAGCAAAAATGTAATTTTTTTTTTATATAAATCCATTGCAAATTATTGACCATGTTTGTTTGTTAAATCTAAGATTAAAAAATATTTTATACTTATATTGAAAAATCTAAAAAAAATGAATATTCAAAAATAGTAAGTGTCTCTGGTTATTGTACAAGTTTTTTAATAGGAAATTCCTATTTATATATGGATTAACGCATTGGATCAATTTTGAAATTCATTTATAAAAATATGGGTGTAACTTTTAGATAATAAGACTTACAATAAAAAATATGTTTACTTACAATTTTTTATAAGTAATATTTTTCTTGTTCCTAATGTGAATCAACTCTACAAATTACTTGTCATATAATTTTTAGAACACTGACTTAACTAATATTTTTTGAAACAATGACAATACTTATGAATATTCCAAATTTTTCTTTTAGTTACATGCATCTTATCGCTAGTTTAATAATTTTGTTATTTAATAGCCACACAATTTTTCTTAGAATTATTTTTAATACTAACTAAATTGTAGTTAAGATTCAAATTTTTCCTATTATGTTTTTATATGGCAAAATTTTTACATACTGATATTAATAATTATTAATTTGTTAAGTAATTAAACATAACAATTGCATTATTTCTCAAATAGTTTCTTTTTCTCAAATGTGATTTATTTCAATAATTGGTGGTTGTGTAGGTATAAAAAATGTTTCGAACTTTAAAGTTATTTTATTAGAATTTTTTTTTTTTGTAGACGTGGCTAGAGTGGTAAATGCTCCCATATTCCATGTAAACTCTGATGATCCTGAAGCAGTAATGCATGTTTGTAACATAGCAGCTGAGTGGAGAAATGTTTTTCATAAAGATGTTGTTATTGATTTAGTAATTATAAATATTTTCTTTTCTGATAATTGAATTTTATTTAAATGTTTTTATTTAATTTATGCTATGTAATAAAACTGGCATATATTAGGTTAGCTACAGAAGATATGGTCACAATGAAATTGATGAACCCATGTTTACACAACCCATAATGTATAAAGTAATAAAGAAAACTCCACCAGTTTTAGATAAATATGCAGAAAAGTTGATAGAAGAAAAAGTAGTTACTAAAGATGAAGTCAAAGTAAGTCAATTACTTATATTAAAATAATATGGGTTTATTTTTCTTAATTATAATTATAAATAGGATGTATGGGACAAATATGATAAAATTTGTGAAGAAGCTTATTCAGCTTCCCGCAAAGAAACACATATCAAGTATAAGGATTGGTTAGACTCTCCATGGTCTGGTTTCTTTGAAGGTAAAGATCCTTTAAAAGTTTCTAAAACTGGTGTAAAAGAAGAAACATTAAATCATATTGGCAAGCGGTTTTCATCACCACCTCCAAATGCTGCTGAATTTGTTATTCACAGAGGTATGTTAGTTTAAATAGGTTAAGTCAACAATTAAATTGAAATTGAATGAAACAAATTTTCATAATTATTTATGACAACTAAATAATCATTAAAACATTAATTTGTACTCTAAGTATATGTATTTTCATATTTTATTGTAATATTTATCTGGGTTATTTCTTATACTACTATTATAATAAACTTATATCCTTAGGTATTGAAAGAATATTAAAAGCTCGCATGCAAATGGTTGAAAACCGTACAGTTGATTGGGCAATGAGTGAAGCAATGGCATTTGGATCACTTTTGAAAGAAGGAATTCATGTTCGTCTGAGTGGACAAGATGTGGAAAGAGGTACTTTCTCACATCGTCATCATGTTCTTCATCATCAGTTAGTAGACAAAGCTACATACAGAACATTATGTAATCTATACCCTGATCAGGCACCATATACTGTTTGTAACAGTTCTCTATCAGAATTTGGAGTATTAGGTTTGATTCATTTTTATGTAAAATTTTATTTCAAAGTAACTTTCATTATTCTAAATAAGAAATTTCAATTTTTCATGCATATTTAGGCTTTGAACTTGGTTTTTCAATGACAAATCCTAATGCTTTGGTTTGTTGGGAAGCTCAATTTGGAGACTTTAACAATACTGCTCAATGTATTATTGATCAGTTTATAAGTTCTGGACAAGTCAAATGGGTTAGACAATCTGGTTTAGTTATGTTATTACCACATGGTCTTGAAGGAATGGTAACATTTAAAATTTTAAGATTAAATACATTTATTTATGATTAATTTCTTGTAGGGGCCAGAACATTCTTCTGCTAGATTAGAAAGATTTTTACAAATGAGTTCTGATGACCCTGACTATTTCCCTCCTGAAAGTGATGAATTTGCTGTTCGTCAGTTACATGATATAAACTGGATAGTAAGTTCTATATAAATTTTAAGAAATATAATTATGTTATTGAGTCTATTTTTAATCAGATGTATATTAAATTTAAATAATTTGCTAATCTAATTTCCCTATTAGGTCGCCAATTGTTCAACACCAGCAAATTATTTCCATATACTTCGTCGTCAAATCGCTTTACCTTTCCGAAAACCATTAATTATAATGACACCTAAATCTTTGTTACGACATCCTGAAGCAAAATCAAGTTTTGATGAAATGACAGAAACAACTGAATTCCAAAGGATAATACCAGAAAAAGGAGCTGCCACTGATAATGCAGCTAATGTGAAAAGATTAATATTTTGTTCAGGAAAAATATACTATGACTTGACCAAAGCAAGAGAAGAACGTAATCTTGTTGACACTGTTGCTATTGCACGAGTTGAACAAATATCTCCATTCCCATATGATTTGATTAAACAAGAAATTACAAAATATCACAATGCAGATATTGTGTGGTCACAAGAAGAACACAAAAATCAAGGGCCTTGGTCCTATGTACAACCCAGATTCTATACATTAATGAATAACACAAAAAATATCAAGTAAATAAAATATTTTAAAATTCTATACTGCTAATATATTTTATTCTAAATTTCTTTTTTTTATTGAAGTATAATATTTAAAAGTTCAATTCTTAAGTGTAAAAATATTTTAATTATAGTCATTGTCAATTAAAAAACCAGAACCTGTACTCTCCCAAAATGTAATTTTTAATATTTTTCTGAACTATTTACATCTCATAATGGTAAAACACCTTTATAGTTTATAGTAGTGACACCTTTTAAAAGTCAATCGCCCAAATACATATTTTTAAATAAAAAATATTACCATCCAATGTTTTTATTTCTAGTTATTTCTAAATTTATATTTTACTTGAACACCCACCCTCCTTTACATTATATTATATATTTTTTAAGAGAGTTGATTAGAGGAAAATAAAGATTAACTTTATTAAAATAACTAATACAATTTCTCTCTATGTTGATGGGTTTAAACATATTCTGTAATATGAAGATAACATGTGTTCACAGAATTAAAAAAAAGTTTGCATGATTTTGTTTTGTTCTAAAATAGTGTTGACCTAAATAGTTAATGTGTAAAATTAGTTTGCAAATAAATTCTCAGCTGTACGTGTTAATATTGAATCACCTAATAAATAAGAGCTCATTTCTAAAAATTTTAAAAAGTTCTAATTTTCAAATAAAATTAAATAGCTTATAAATAATTCAGCTTAAATATAATATTTGGTAATACACAAGTAAAGAAAAATAATTCAAAAAGTTTTGATATAAAACAACCCTCAAATGATTTTTATAGCTAGATAATAAAATTAATAATAAGGTTATAACTAAAATTGATTTTACACAGTGCTAATTCAAATATAGTATAATTGTTTACTAATTTTCATAATTTACACTTTATATTATTTTAATAGATAATAAGCTAAATATTCCTTTAATGTAAAATTGTAAGAACAAACTTTGTTAGCTTTTAAGCTTTTCTATTAGTAATTGATTATCAAAAAAAAAAAAAAAAAAAATAGGCTCTTTGATTTGTGCAGGCATTTTACTAAAAGGTCCAGTGGATATTTTTTTCAATTATTTTCATCTCAACCAAACTCTAAAAATGATTTATCAAAATTAAGTTTAATTGAACAGAAAAATATAATTCGAAAATTTAGGTGAAGATTTAAAAATATGATGATAACTATTATGTTTTATAATTTATAATTTTTTTATTGCATTTTAACTAAATAAAATAAAATAATTAATTTTTAATAATTTAATTTTTTTTTTTTATAATTATATTGAATAATTTTAAAGAATAAAATATTTTTTTAAACCTAATTTATAAAAATTTGAAAAACTTCAAATTAAAGAAACATTTCTATAATTGACTAATTAATAGAAATATTAATAAAAAAAGAAATTTTAATTCTTTTATCTAATTAAGTAGAAAAATATTATTATTGTTTAATTATACTAAATAAAATAAATTTTTGTTATTTTCTTATTTAGCTATGCTGGAAGACCAACTGCTGCTTCTGCTGCAACTGGAAGTAAAATGCAACATTTAAAAGAACTTGCTGCATTACTTGAAGAATCTTTTGCAATCTAAATGTAGAGTTAGAAATAACAACTAGTAATTGTGATTATATTGTATCTGTTAAAAAGTATTCTTAATAAAAAATATAGACCTACAAAGATTAATAATGTAGGGAAATTACCATAAAATAACTAAAGTATGTACTTTGTAATTAAAATTGTTAATTTATTTATTTAAGTTGTTATTATAGTATCTAATTATTCTGCAATATATCATTAACTGCTTAAATTTTATTTGCACTGAACATATTTCTGTTGTGTATCACATGAGTTATTTGTTTCATATTTAGCAGTGAAACTATTTTATCTTGCTGTATTAATATCAAGTACATATAGTATTATTAAAATAAACATTAAAACCTAAAATGTATTTATTGATTATTTACTTAAATTTTTTTCATTTTAGAAGTATTGTACTTAATTTTTATAGAATTTGATTACTAGAATTATCAATTACTCAAGTAATGTTAATAATTTTTAAATTGACTAAATTATATATTTCATTTTTAAATCTTGTACCAATATATTTTGGGTGGTTGATTTCATAAAATAGTAATAATTAAAAGTTTTTAACATTGATTTTTTGCACAAACGTAATGTACAATCATTAAGTAATTGACTTTTAATGCACCAAATTTATTTATGTTCAAGATGTATAATTATAAAACAGTTGTTTTACTTGTTAAATATAACATGGTTTACACAACCAACTAGAATGTTTTTTTTTTAATTTTCCATATTTGTTTTGTTAAAATCATACTTCTGTGTAAATTTAAATACATCATTTTGTTGTATTTTTGTTATCAATTTTCTCCAGTGGCTTACCTAAAAGTATACTATAGTGTAGGGCGGAATTTTTTGATAGGTGTCTTTTTTTTTAGTATTATGAGTTAAAAATTATTATTAAATTTATTTAAAACATTTTTTTGTACTAGGATTTTCAAGTAAACATAATTAAAAATATTAAGCAATGAGTGATAGAATAATTTAGTCTAGGTGCGTCAAAAAGTTAAATACTCCACTGATTTCCTTACGTTAATTCTTATTTTTAAAGTATCAGTACGCTCTTTAAACATGATTTAAATAACCAAACCTGTGGATTGTATTGAAAAATAAATGTTGAAGGAAGAATAGGTAGAGGAAGATCAAATAAAACCCAGCACAGGGGGGTCGCGGCACAGTGGTGACGTAGCATAGTTGGATCAAGTATAAAAAATCACTATACAAAAAAAACGCTTTGATGCAAATCTTTAGATAGTGTTTAATTTAAAAAAAATGGTGGATTATTCCAAAAGCTACATGATCTGATATTTCCTTATTTATATCCTGATTAAGATAAAGTATGTCGAATAAAACAGTGTTATAAATATTATTTCTCATAAAAATTATATTGATCCATACACTTTTCAATAAGTTATAGCATTATAAAGTTAAAAATGTAAAAATAAAATCGAGAATTTTCACACAAAAATAGCATTTGGTAGCTATTTTCACCGTGAAGATAAAATAAAGTTCTTTTTTTTTTTCATGATAAAGTATATTACATTAGCTTAAATTTAAGATATATATAAAAGTGTCAGACTTTCCGGAACATTTTAAAATCACTATCATAAAAAACGCTTCGATGCAAATCTGTAGATAGTGTTTCCTTTAGAGAAATTGGTGAAATATTTTAAAAGCAACATCAACTCTTATTTCTTTAATTATATCCTGATTAGTAGTTCTTTGATTTTAAAATATAATATATGAATAAATACTAATTATAGTTTTTAAATTCAGTATGAAATTGTGAGGCCAGCTATGATGTATGGTTCATAGTGTTGGGCGGTTAATAAGAAAGTAAAGCAGAGAATTAGTGTAGCAGAGATGAGAATGTTTAGTTGGATGAGTGGAGTGACTAGAGAAGATAGGATAAGGAACGATCATATAAGAGGAAGTATAGGTGTTGCGTCAATCGTGGATAAGATGACAGAAAATAGACTTAGATTGTTTAGTCATGTTATGAGGAGAGAAGAATCGGAAGCTGTAAGAACAGTTATAGAAATGAATGTTGAAGGAAGAAGAGATAGAGGAAGACCAAAAAAGAGATGGAGGGATGCTATTGAATGCGATTTGAGGACAGCTGATGTGAGCGTAGAAGATGTGGGAGATCGTGTCAAGTGGAAGCTTAGGATAAGGGTGCCCGACCCCAAGTAGTTGGGATTAAGGCAAAGAAAAAGAAAAATATTACCAGAAATTCCGGTGGCAATTGACATAATATGATTGTTATTTCGGAATGTACAATTTAGCGTTTAGTTGGGTTTAAATAATATAGCGTCAAATCAATTACCTACTCTATCGGTTGTATCTCAATATACACTACACTTTAATGATACAATAAATAAATAAACTCACACATACACACATATGCATTTATAACATTGTGTCTAATGTGTAACTTGATAAAAAGCAACCGTAATATGAAAAAAAATGGAATATAAATTTTAGTACTCACATTAAATGTAATGTAACTCGAAAAATTTTTGTTTAAATGAAAAAATATAAGATAATTTTTTTGTTTATAATTGTCTTTTAAACAACTTTTGTACGAAACTTTTTTTGTTAAGTTAAATATTTTTTGAGAAAATTAAAAAAGCTCATATTTTTGAACTTTTGCGAGGCTGTAAAAAAAAGCTCAATTTCAATCAATGAAGACTATTAGTATGTCATTATACATATTTTAATTCAACTTTTAAAAAAACAAAATTTTTTCCGCAATTTTTCCTTTGTTGACTGGCCTAGATGTCAATTTTAAACTTGTAATTGAGCTAAAAGTTATGGTAATATATTCAATTTATTTTACTATAAACTTTCATAAATCTTTATCAAAAATTTTTCATCAACTTTAAAGAACCAAAAAAATAGGTTAAAATTGAAAATTTGGACTGATTATTTTTAACATATTAAAAATCAAATCAGTAATAATTTGAAAACAAATTTTTTTTTCTTTTAATTATTATTTTATATATATAATTAGTAATAATATAAAAAATTAGAAGTGATAGAAATAGTCTACTTGCAGATTTGAAAACAACGCAAAAAGTTGATTTAGAAAAGTATTTTTTTGCTTCTGATGAAAGTTCTTTGTAGTCCAGTGCATTTTTTTATAGTAACAAACAGTTTTTATTGAAAATTATTGTATCAAGCCCTTTAAATTTTTATACACGTAAAAGTAAAGCAAAATATAACTTCTTTATTATTTTTATAATTTCTCCGTTTAAATTACAATATTAAATATCAATTTCATACTAAATTTAATAATTATAATTAGTATATATT
>NW_026099575.1:31061597-31087999 GCF_025091365.1 Daktulosphaira vitifoliae
ATTTGGTTGGGAATTTTTTAAGAAATTTTTTCTTTGTTGACTGGCCTAGATGTCAGTTTTAAACTTATAATTGAGCTAAAAGTTATGGTAATATATTCAATTTTTTTTTACTATAAACTTTCATAAATCTTTATCAAAAATTTTTCATCAACTTTAAAGAACCAAAAAAATAGGTTAAAATTGAAAATTTGGACTGATTATTTTTAACATATTAAAAATCAAATCAGTAATAATTTGAAAACAAATTTTTTTTTCTTTTAATTATTATTTTATATATATAATTAGTAATAATATAAAAAATTAGAAGTGATAGAAATAGTCTACTTGCAGATTTGAAAACAACGCGAAAATTTGATTTAGAAAAGTATATTTTTGCTTCTGATGAAAGTTCCTTGTAGTCCAGTGCATTTTTTTATAGTAACAAACAGTTTTTATTGAAAATTATTGTATCAAGCCCTTCAAATATTTATACACGTAAAAGTAAAGCAAAATATAACTTCTTTATTATTTTTATAATTTCTCCGTTTAAATTAAAATATTAAATATCAATTTCATACTAAATTTAATAATTATAATTAGTATATATTCAAATATTATATTTTAAAATCAAAGAACTACTAATCATGATATAATTAAAGAAATAAGAGTTGATGTTGCTTTTGGAATAATCCACCAATTGCCTAATTAAAACAAAAAAAAAAAAAGTTTGTTGGGAATTTTTTCTGCTATTCTGCAAAATTACTCCTTCGTTGACTAGAATGAATCATTAAATAGAAAATTTTATGAGAATTAAAACAATGTTATTTTTAAGATTAATATGCAGTCAGAAAGTTTTATAATTATTATTTATTGTAAATTTATCAGAAAAACTCATTATTTTTTGCATTTTTATCGTAATAGAACACTTAAATAGAAATCATAGTAATCATTTCTAAGTAATTTTTGATATTTAAAAAGATTCTACTATTGAAATATCCAGAACTGAATTAATTTTAATGATTTACTTTAACTAAAAAAAAAAAAGTTAATATTTTGAATCCCTCTTGTGGGCAGGTAAAGGGTTAGATTTATAAAAAAAACCAAATGATAGATAAAGACATGCATCTAAATAAAAAAAAATATACTGATTTGGTCATTTTTGATAAAGTTATAACAATTAACAAAGTTATAAGTTTTATACACTGGACTACAAGGAACTTCCATCAGAAACAAAAATATACTATTCTAAATCAACTTTTCGCGATGTTTTAAAATGTGCAATTAGACTTTTTCTATAACTTCTAAGTTTTAATATTATTAAAAAATAGTTTTTACATATAAAAAAAAATAATTAAGAACAAAAAAAATTGTTTTAAATTAATACTGATTTGATATAATATTTAATATTAATTTGATTATTAATAAGTTAAAAATAAGGAAAATGACATATTTAACCTATTTTGTTAATCGTTTAAAGTTGATTGTTGTAAATGTTTATAATAAAAAAAAAAATTATTTTACCATAACTTTTAGCTCAATTGGTAAGTTTGACATTGACATCATTAAATAGAAAATTTTATGGACAATTAAAAAAATTGTATCGTTAAGATCAATATGCAGTCAGAAAGTTTTATAATTACTATTTATTGTAAATTTATCAGAAAAGCTCAATATTTTTTTGCATTTTTATGGTAATAGATAACTTAAATAGAAGTAATAGTAATAATTTCCTAGGAACTTTTGTTGTTTGTTGAAAAGATTCTATAATTGAAATATTGAGAACTTAATTAATTTTAATGATTTACTTTAACTAAATGTACCAATCAAAACAAAGTAGTTAAAAAGATTTACTCAATTGAGCGTATTATAAAATTTAATTATATTTGAAAAAATCAATTGTTAATTCAGGAGAAAAAACAATCATTTTTTTTAGAAATGATTTATATAGCAACATGTTACAAAAAAATTTGTAATATTATAGTCTAGTAGTAGCACACACAAATAGAGTAAAAAAATTATTAAATTACAAAGTAAAATGATTAAATTTTGTAGTTGAAACCTAACATATCAAACTTAATTCGACAATAAATACTTTGAAAACATTAGAAATGAATGATTTTAATTGTCTTTATGGAGAACATGGAATAACTAACTGTTTAATTGATAAATTGAAATTTTTTTTCAATTTATAAGGGTAATATCTTCAACTAGATACGAATTGTAGTCATTTAACGTATCGTTGAAAAAAGTAGGTCAAGTTAGAACAGAGAAAATAAATGATAGTCACAAAAAAATATCTTCTCAGCTTTGCATCGAAGCCAAAACTCAAAATATAGTAAAATAATTTTAATACGAATAAGAAATTTCTTCTTACAAGGGGCGACTTAAAGTTTTGACCCCCCTTGTTAAAGGGATATGATCCGATTTACAAAAAAAGCGTGCCGGATGAAAGGGGTATATAAATATTTATTATTAAAAAATAGAATTGATTCATGCATTTTTTAAAAAGTTATAGCATCCTAATGTTAAAAAATGTAAAATATTATATCAAGAATTTTTTCACAACAATAACATATTTTAGCTTACGGTAGTCATTTTCACCATGAAGACAAGTCCAGAGGTCAAATTTTTTTTTTTCAAATTAAAGTATATTACATTAGCTTTAATTTAAGATATATATAAAAGTGTCAGACCTTCCGGAACATTTTCAAAAGTTAAGTTGAAAAAGTTCTATTTTTTATACAATGTTTCAAGTTTTGAACGCCCTCTATATAAGGGGAAATTGTCCAATTTTAATAAAAAGTATGTCAAATAAAAGATGTACTTATAATGTATTTAGAAAAAAAAAATTGTGCTGATACATACATTTTTCAAAAAGTTATAGCATTTTTAAGTTGAAAATTTAAAATCGAAAATCGTAAATTTTAACACAAAAATAGTGTTTTTTTAACTACGGCAGCCGTTTAAATGTAGAAAAAAAAGTGTCGGGACAAATTTTTTTTTTTCATTTTGTAGTACATAAAATAAGCTTTAATTTTATATATGTTTAAAGGACGCAGTATTTCCGGAACATTTTCAAAAATTAAGTTGAAAAAGTTATTTTTTGTAAAAAAGTTACTATTTTAAATCCTCCCAGTGAGCAGAATAAGTGTTAGATTTTCAAAAAAAATTATATCAAATGAAAGGGAAATATCTAAGGTTTCAATACAAAAAAATATTATTTTTATTTGTTCATTTTTGAAAAAGTTATGGCAGTTTTAAGTACAAAAAACATCCCGATAAAATGTAATTTTTATCGCAAACATTACATTTTTTTTTAAATTTTCGACAGCCATTTGCACATAGAAGATAAGATGTCGGGACAAATTTTTTTTTTTCATTTGATAGTATATAACATAACCTTTGATTTGATATATGTTTAAAGGACGCAGTATTTCCGGAACATTTTCAAAAGTTCAGTTGAAAAAGATCTATGTTTTTTACAATATTTTAAGTTTTGAACGCCCCCTATATAAGGGGAAATTGTCCAATTTTAATAAAAAGTATGTCAAATGAAAGATGTACTTATAATGTATTTAGAAAAAAAAAATTTGTGCTGATATATACATTTTTCAAAAAGTTATAGCATTTTTAAGTTGAAAATTTAAAATCGAAAATTTTAAGACAAAAATAGCGTTTTTTAACTACGGCAGCCGTTTACATGCAGAAGATTAAGTGTCGGGACAAATTTTTTTTTCATTTTATAGTACATGACATAAGCTTTAATTTGACATATATTTAAAGGACGCAGTATTTCTGGAACATTTTCAAAAATTAAGTTAAAAAATTTAGTTTTTGTAAAAAAGTTGCTATTTTAAATCCCCCCCAATGAGTAGGTTAAGTGTTAGATTTTCAAAAAAATGATATCAAATGAAAGAGAAATATCTAAGGTTTTAGTATAAAAAAAAATTATGTTGATTTGTTTCTTTTTGAAGAAGTTATGGAAGTTTTAAGAAAAAAAAGTGAAAAAATATGACAAAATTTACCGATTTTAAAAGTTGTAATTTTTTTGGATGTTTCCCCCATTTGCGGGGAACGAGCGAAAATTTTTCAATTTTTAAGGGTAATGTCTCCAACTAGATACGATTTGTGATCTTTTGACGTATTGTTGAAAGAAATCGGTCCAGTGAGAGCTGAGAAAAAGTAGTGACAGACACAAAAAAAAAAAAAACACATCATAGTAAAATTAATTCTCAGCTTCGCATCGAAGCTAAAAAATTTGGAATATTATAGACTGGTAGTAGCACACACAAATAGAGTTAAAAAAATTGATGGACAAAAGCAACATCAACTTCTATTTCCTTAATTTTACCCAGATTAGTATTTCTTTTAATTATATATTATATAATTTTTAAAATTAATTGTTTTCAAATTATTATTGATTTTGATTTTTAATATGTTAAATTTAATCATTTTGAACCTACTTTTTTTTGTCCTTTAAAGTGAATGTTTATAATAAAAAAAAAAAATGAATTTATTACCATAACTTTTAGCTCAACTTTGCAAGTTTGAAATTTACATTATTAAATAGAAAAAAATGAAATTGTTAAGATTAATATCAGATTAATGATTAAGATTAATGCAATCAGGAAAATATATAATTACTATTTACAGTACATTTATCAGAAAAGTTCGATTTTGTTTACATTTTTATCGTAATAGATCACTTAAATAAAAATCATAGTAATCTTTTCTAATTAACTTTTGGTGATTAAAAAGATTTTACAATGGAAATATTCAGAACTTAATTATAATTGTAAAAATCCATCGTTAAATTCAGATGAAACTAAAAATAATTTTTTTTTTAATTTATGATTTATATAGCAACATATACAACAAAATTTGGAATATTATAGACTGGTAGTAGCACATACAAATAGATTTAAAGAATTACTAAATATACAAAGTAAATTTATTTACTTTTGTAGTTGAATACTTATATCATATCAAATCTAATTCGACAATAAATACTTTAAGAATATTAGAAATTAATGATTTTAATTGTTTGCATGAAAAGAGTTGGTTTAGATACTTTTTTTTTTGAATAAGGAAAATTTTTTCGATTTTTAAGAGTAATAACTTAAACTAAATACGAATTGTAATCATTTGATGTATCGTTGAAAAAGGTAGGTCTAGTGAGGGTTGACAAAATAAATCGTAGCCACAAAAAGAACCACATAGTAAAATAATATTAATATGAATATAAATTTCATCTCACGAGGGGAGACTATAGTAATAAGATCCTTTGTATTTATTGAAGTTATTGAATCTAAACGAGATAAATATCAAATGATTTGAAAATTCTATTCTAACTCAAAAAAAAATGCAAAATATTAAAAGCCACAGACGGATTTAAACCTCGTACCCTAAGCGTGAAAGATACAGTTGTTACCCATTCGGCATCTATTCGTTGCTTTTGTCGTATGATAAAATTAGCTATTTAAGCTAACTCAAATTTAAAAATTACTTTTTCGACTTTAAAAAAGTAAAAAAATTTTAATAAGTTTAATTTCGTATGTCTTATGAACTTTATTCTATGTCAATTAAATTATATAATATTCATGAAAGTCAGTGTATTCCCCTAATAAGATATTTTAAAATAAAATACAAAACCCAGAATTTTAATAAAAAATAGCATATTTTTGAATACAGTAGCCATTTGCGCATAGAAGATAGGTCGTTGGGACAAATTTTTTTTTTAATTCTATAGTACATGACATAAGCTTTAATTTTATATATATATAAAAGACGCAGTATTTCCGGAACATTTTCAAAAGTCAAGTTAAAAAAGTTGCTATTTTAAATCCCCCTGTGAGCAGAATGAGTGTTAGATTTTCAAAAAAAAAAATGATTTCAAATGAAAGGAAATTACCTAAGGTTTCAATATAAAAAAATATTATTTTGATTTGTTAATATTTGAAAAAGTTATGGTAGTTTTAAGTACAAAAAACATCCTTATAGAAGGTGATTTTTATTGCAAATATTACATTTTTTTTTTAATTTTGACAGCAATTTACACACAGTAGATAAGGTGTCAGGACAATTTTTTTTTTTTTATTTTATAGTACATAAAATAATCTTTAATTTGATATATGTTTAAAGGACGCAGTATTCCCGGAACATTTTCAAAACTTCAGTTGAAAAAGATCTATGTTTTTTACAATATTTCAAGTTTTGAACGCCCCCTATATAAGGGGAATTTGTCCAATTATAATAAAAATTATTTCAAATGAAATATGTACTTATAATGTATTTAGAAAAAAAAAATTTGTGCTGATATATACATTTTTCAAAAAGTTATAATATACAGATTGATACATTTGAATCACCTAGTTAATCGAATAATAAAAATAATATTAAGATTTTTTTTTGGTTTCTTTTAGGTAAATGTTTTTTTTTCAATTTATCACTATATCAAAGAATTTTTAATGTTCATTATTTTATACCTTTTAACTTTATTTTTTGAAATAGCAACAAACATAATTGATTTCCTTGGCGGGAGGAAGAGTACGACCGTGAAATTACTAGTGATATAAATAACAAAATTCGCGTCTTATTTGTAGCCCTCACTATAAAATGTTAATTACTTCAAACATTAAAACATTTTAATTATTAAAATATATATTTTTTTTCAAAAGTTTTGTGTAATCTCTATACCAAATGGCATTATTAAGTAGTGAATTATTGAATTTATGAAGTATATTTCAGTAAAGTCGTCTATCTATTTATTATTATACTTAACCATTAAATAACAAACCAAATTGTTTAAAAAAATAAGTTTTTTTATTAAAGAATAAATATTTATAATATTGCATGTGTTACAATTTGCATGCCATAATTTGGCAAAAAAAATAGTCAAACTTATTGTTTAAATTAATTAAACAAATGTAAGGGAAGTATTTTATTGGTAGGTTTATAAATAAAACTAAGTAAACTTAATTGGGATCATTTAATATTAGTATCCACCATGATGACCTCCGTGATGACCTCCATGATGACCTCCATGATGACCACCGTGTCCGTATTGGCCACCGTGTCCATAACCACCATGTCCATATTGGCCACCGTGTCCATAACCACCGTGTCCGTATTGGCCACCGTGTCCATAACCTCCATGTCCGTATTGGCCACCGTGTCCATATCCTCCATGTCCACCATGTTGTGGTTCTGGATCACAAGATACTTGTTGCATGATTATTATACTTACGATGCATAAAGCTAAAGTCTAAAGAAAAATAAAAACAAAAAATATGTCAGTAGTTTTACTAATAAATTGAATTAATATCAAATTTATATTCACTTGGACTCAGACCAATTTTAAAAAACAACAAAGAAGATTTAAAAAACTCGTAAGTAGTAAAAAATATAAAATTTAAATTATTTTAAATCAAACAATAGTTTTTTATTATTTATTACTACAGTACAATAAGTCGAAAATTTTGAAAAGGCAAAATAAACTCTGTTACCTTGGGATAATCTCGATTACTCAACAGTATTTAGAAATTTTGTAAGGGGTCCAGATAGCCCACTACTATGATTTTATATCCATGGAAGGTTCGGACCCCATAGAGACCCGTAAATATTGTAACTCCAAAGAAAAACTTTATGTAACTCGAAGGTATTATTTATAGTCTATGATAAGTTATATGGTTTTTACTGTGAATTGCCTTTATATATAAGAATTAACAATTAAAAGTAATTGCTTTTATCGTGCTAATTATTGTACTGAATACGAACATGTGTTAAAATTTCATTAATTACGTTATTTCCGATTAGGATTTATCGTTTATATTCATGCGTGGCTAACAATATAATAAAATAAAAAATAATACAAATAAACTCTTATAACTGTTAGTAAATAATTTTTTTATAAATGCACGCAATATAACTAAAATGCAAAAAAAAAAACTATATGATGATATAGATAATTTTTATTTTTTGATTATCTATTTCTAATACCTTCATATGTGTATTAAATATATATATATTTAAAAAACATATATGTATATTTATATAACATAAATAATTGATGACAGTATTTTAAATTAGTGTTACTCACCAACTTGTAGTAAGCCATCTTATCTGTTGATAAACGTTTTCTTGAATTTGAAAAAAAGTGTTGTGTGAAGTCTGCTTAACGACTGTTGTTTGCAATTTGGTTGAAAACTCTTTTATAGTAGACTTCTTCCACTCGCAAAAATTGCCAATTGGGCTTTAAAATTAATATTCTAACGATATTCAGGATATTACCTTCGATAGAGACCAAGGTAAAAGGTTCAAATTTACAAACCTGTCTATAAAACTGTGTATTTAGTGTATTTTGTTTTTCCCACCTGACGAATAGAACCGGTTACTGTATTATTATTTAATCGTGAATACCAAGTAACTTATGATGCATCGTTAAAATAACTACCAACCAAGTAATTGAAAGATAATCTGAAATAAAAACTACCTACCATAAATAATACCATTGTAAATAACAAAAATTTTGGCTTGCACGAAAATATTATCTGTAAAAATAATAACAATAGAACTTGTAATATAAGGATCATAGAAAATCAATAATCGTGTTTGGACATACCTACAAATAATCCTGAGTATACGGTGTATACCCATTTTCGATTTTGAAAACTAACGTATACCTTGTAAAAACATTTCAAATATGCTTGTACACATTCGGTCTAAATAAAAAATTGTTCCTCATTATACAATACTATTAAGCTTATCTTCATAACATAATGCAATTTTGAAATATTTCGGGAAACTTATGAACCATATTTGAGCCGTTCGATGAATAAAATTCTATTTATAGATAATTATATGTGATAATATCAGTTTTTTTACTACAACTTTGTAGTGTTTTAGGTGATATATACAAATTAATAATTTGGAGCCGCAAATTTCTAATAAACCCTATGTTTTTTATTTCGAAAATACAAAAATTTAGTCTAATATTGGATTAAATATTCTACATTTTTTATATTTGGACAGGCACATATTAATAAACAATTTTTGAGGGTCCATTTTACTTTTTTCAACAGTGGCATAAGTAAAAAATTTTCAAAAGAAAAATAACAACACATTGTATGACTTGATTTTTTGCTCATTCACTTAAAAAACCTTACCTCCTCAATCAGAAGTGCAATGAAAGAGAAATGAGAGAGATAGATCCTCAGAATAAATTCCTAATTACACCACTCTACAGAGTAAATTAAAATATTCATATATTATATTATCTATAGATAAAATATTCCAGTTTATTAGATTAAATGTATGTACTTAAGTTTTAAACTATCATAAGCTGATTTCTTTTTTTTTTTTAAATAAGTGTAGAAGCATTTTTGAAATGTCCTTTTAACATTTAAAAATGTACAAATTTAATGAACAGAAAAGTTTTATAAAATTAAGTATAGCACCTGTTCAATGGAATCATCATTTTTTATCATAATTTTTATTCATATTTTTTTTATTATGAAAGGATATATCTTCCTTTTAATAATGCCAATGTATGTACAAATTTTATTTTTAACTGATGCCAGTTCAACACTTAACTCTTTGTTAGATTGTCAGTATTGATATCCAAGGACTGGCAAATCACCTTAATTTATCTATCAAAATATAAAACAAAAAGGTCCTTGAAAATAAGAACAAAAACAACAGGATTTGTGTTTTTATATTTTGAAAATGTTTTTTAATTTAAAATTTTTAAGTATTTAGAATTAGTAAATAAATACTTGTCATTGTTCATTTGTTTGTTATTAAGTGAGCAATAATTGCTAATATGTTTATTTCTATTTTTCGAGTCAAAACTGACTCGAGGGGTTTGATTTTCGTCCTCAACGATACAATGTTTCATAATGTGAGTAATTTATTTTTCAAGGTCATACCATAATGAAAATTCAATTCTCCGCCTATTTTATAATAATTATGATTAACAAAGGTTAGGTACAATAATATACTAAATTACCTAAGACAATAAATAAAATAAGTTATATTTGATATTAATAATTAACAATAGGTTGGTGTGAACATATATCATATAACATAGAAGATACAACGGTGATCAATTTTGAGATAGTGTTCAGAAAGTAAAGAAAATAATTTACATTTTTCCTCTTAATTATTTGAATTAATCTGTTATCATATTTTTCGTATACTATCAAATAATTATCATAGAATTCATAGCTTTATCTATTTTTTAATTCTAGAGTTTACATTTTAGAACCTGTTCAAGAATCTTAGTTAGTATTACATTGTAAGTAATTATTTGGAGACTAAGTTTAAAATAAAAAGTAATTAATTTTTTTCCGGTTGTATTGAAACTTTTCTTCAAATACAAAAAAATAAATAATTTTCAAAATAAGTGACTTTGTCAGTTTTATTATTTCTTTTTTTTTTTTAATTTTGTAAATCTAATAATTGGTGGGGTTACGTGATACCATGATCAAAAAAATGTAAAAATAATTATATACATTTATACAACTAGCATATATTAACTTACTAGTTGTCTATACCTATAATCTTATTTTTATAATTTACAATTTTTTTACATTTTATGCACCACTTTATTTTTTATACCTTATACAAGTTATAGTTTTTATTTATGTAAGCGATTTTTTGAAAATTAATATTTATATATCTATTATATATTTTTGTATGTTTAATTTAAAAAAATTAATGTTAACTCTTATAAGGAAGGGATTTACAAAAAAAAAAAGTACACGATGATTAGATCTAAATCATATATATGTACATTGTATGTAATTAAAAACAGCTAAAGAAAAATTTTCATGATATTATTTTTATTTCGTAAATAATTTGATAAATAATAATCGGATTTATATAGCAGAAGATGCTTAATGTATAAATACTCAGAAACATACTCTAAATATATAATAATAAAATGTATTTATCTTTATATTCAAAACGCCAGGGAGTAATAACGAAAGAAATAATTTTGCTCTTGTTTTTGTTTTGATTTAAAACATATTTGTTTTATGTTAAATATGAAACAAATTTTTTACGATATAAAGTAGTTAAAAATATATGATATCAAGTGTTGGTTAAATTTTATGCATTTTTATGACTTTATAAATTTTGTGTTTTTATGCATCACTATGTTTTCTAAATTTTTCAAATTTAGTCAAAGTAACAAATTTCAAAGACTGAATTAAAAAAATTCACTTTTAACTTACATGTAGTCTTCTGTAAAATTTGAAAATTTACGTATTTCATATTCTTATTCTAAGGCAAAATTCAAAGTTTTCTGTGTGAATAGTGATATAAGACCGTGAAACAGGGTAATTTATTTATCATAATCCATTCAATTTCTCATAAAATAAGTGCAATATGGAGAATTTTTTTTTTTTACTTACATATATTTTTTTATTTATCAGCTACTATTATAGTTACTTATAAGAAAGTCAACTTAATTTTTTTTAATAGCAGCATAGGTATTTAACGAGTTTATAAAATAGAAAATGATGCGTTGATAATAACTTTTGGACCAGTGCTTTGAATGTATTTAACATTTTTATATATTGTTGGGAGGAGTGCGGCCGTGAAAAGTTTAATGATATAAATAGTCATACCCGCACCAATCTCCAATTTGATATTTAAAAAAAAATCTTAACTTATGAAGTACTTGTCTAAATGTTACTATCGAAACGTCATTTTCTCAATTCAATCATTTTCTATTTTATAAGTTAAATAAATAAATAATATAAACAATTTTTTGCATAAAATGTATCTTGTTTAAAACTATATTAAAAAAGAACACTAATGATAGTTAGCACTGTATGTATAATTAAATATTTATGTAGCTATTTAAAAAAATAAAGTTGACTTTTCTATGAGTTATAGGTGATGATATAATATAATTAAGTATACTTAACAACCGTTAAAACAAGAAATATTATGTACTTCTTGATTTATAAGTTATTAATTTTTGTAAAACATTTTTATTTAATTTTGTATATATTTCATAAGAAATTGTAAAGCTTATGACAAACAGATCACTTTGTATTTATCTAAAAAATTTTCCTCCGAATTTTACGGCACTCATCTAGTAATAATTGCGAGTTTATACAGTAATTGGTTTGTTATTGTCTAAGGCTAACACTAATAAATACATATTTAAATTTTTAGAATTCGTTAGGAAGCCCTACCACACTGGTAATTAATAGTTGCGTTGTTTATTATTATTTTAACAGCTATAATAGTATTTTTAATGTACAAAGGTATAGCGAATATGTTATGACGTATATCATAGAAAGTAAAATATATATAATTTAAAAAAAAATGTAATCCTTAGATTTTATATCTAAAATCTAAATTAGATAAAATTATATAAGGAATTCATAGATAAACCCCCTTGCTTACCTTTATTCAGGCCTTAAGTACTAAGTTTAAATAAATAAGTATTTAAACTTGAAATATTCAGTTACTATGTTTGCCATTATTAAATATTACATATACATAAATATATAAAATGAATAGCTGTAACAATTCTGCTTTGTAGAAAAAATTGTAACTTTATATTTTATATGGAATTATAGATTGTTCATTTTAGAAAGCAGAAGTTGAATTTTTTTTTGAACATTGAAATTTTAAGAAACATAAGTTTTCCATTTTCTCATTAATAATTGTTATTCTTACTGCGGAAATAGAAAACGAAGGAAAATAATTATTATCTTACTTAATGTTCCTTTAAAATTATCATTTAATATATTATTTGCATAGAACCCTCATTTCAGTTAATCTCTTTTAGTTTAAATATTATTAAGAAATTACATATTTTTAAATTTTACTAAATTAGTAAAACCTTCTTATTTTGAAAAATAGTATTATAGAATGTTTTTCTAGTAGTTATTTTCAATATTTTCTGTATTACAATGATTAATGTGTATAAATTTGATTATTTTATTTTTGTCCTACATTTGTAATCGTGGTACTTGATGTGCATATATATTTTTTTTTCTGTAGAAGAGAGGAGGCAGGTTGATATCTGGTTATAATAAATGTTGTTATTCAGTAATAGTTTAAACATTAATCATAAGAATAATCGGGTTCAAAAATTTACAAGGTGTATATTTACATAACAACTTCATATAGCTAATTTTTTGTTGTGAAAACACAAAATTATAGTCTACATAATTATTATTCATATTGTTTTAAAACTACTAAAATATAATATTGGCGAAGATGATAATCTGCACTAAGGTAGATGAAGAAAAACTACAATACCTACTGTATTTTTTTATTTCATTATTCTATGAAATTATATTTTTACAAATGTAGTATTACGATAAATTAAGATTTTGTACTAAAAATTATCATCTGTGAATTATTAGCCACAATCATAAATTATTATTCATATTTAAATATTTAAATAAATTATCAAAAGTTAGTTGAATCTCAAAAAATTATATCGATTTATCGTTATTTTTATATTATACTATTATTGTGGTAATAAGCATTATTCTATCTTTTAAGAGATAAATTAAAAAATAAAAATATTAATAATAAATATAAATCTTTGAAGCTAAAAAAATCGAAAAAAAAACAGCTTTTCATGTGTAATTATATATTTAAAAAAATATTCACATTTTACATTGTTAATTCTTAATAAAACATATATTTTTCAACAAAATTGAAAAGTTATGAGCATAATTTTTAGTTTTTATAATGATCATATTTCCTCTTGTCTAAAACCGAAGTGCAAAGTTTTTTTGAAGTCCTGCAAAATATTCTCGCTGAAAAGTTCTACTTAAGTTGAGTATATA
The DNA here is from genome assembly GCF_025091365.1 of Daktulosphaira vitifoliae. Classification (NCBI taxonomy): domain Eukaryota; kingdom Metazoa; phylum Arthropoda; class Insecta; order Hemiptera; family Phylloxeridae; genus Daktulosphaira; species Daktulosphaira vitifoliae. The sequence continues at coordinate 31,075,400 of NW_026099575.1, forward strand.
CTGCACTTCTGAGTGTATTTTCAGTATCCCTGAAAAATATATTTTTCTACTTAGTTTTTTATAAACTAAATGTGTGTTTTACTTTAAAATTATGCAAACTAAAAAAAATAAATTTATATATAAACAATCTTTCATTTAGAGGTTAACTGGTGTATTTGGAAATAATATATAAAATTATTTATTAAATTTTAATAAAATATTTGATTAGTGAACTTAATTAGCATTTTAATGTATCATAAATTAATATACATGGTACATAGAAAGTAAGAATTACTATTAAATTTAATTTATATTTTAAAAATTTACTATTCTTTATTTAATTATTATTACATATTAATTTATTCTAATTATTTAATCTCTTATTAATAAATAGTTTATTAAAAAGTTATAATAAATTTGCTTAAAATGTCATGTTTAATTATAATAGTGCTATTAAAAACTTGATTATTAAAAATATAATATTATAAAACTATAAAACTGCATTCAAAATATACGAATTTTATATTTTCATAGTTTGAAAAATGGATCGAAAATGTTTATTGTTTAGTTCTGTCGTACGTCAGTAGTACTCCGATGTAGACACAAAAAGTTTACTACAGTTCGAAAATACTAAAAATTATTTTTTAATTGAGTTAAATTTTATTTTTTTCTAACAATATTTTAATAATAATAATGAAAAAAAATGATAAAATTATATTAAAATATATTAATTAATATACAATATCAATAGAATTTTGAGTTATATTAATTTTTAACAGTTATAAATTAATTTTCAATTTGGTATTGGATCTACACAATTTTTTTGATTGATTATTTTTTAAAATTGAAGTAAGTATAGTTTTACTATCTCTAATTATAATTTTCAAAATTATAATGTAATTTTTTTCATGAGGGACATGTACATTACATAATCATTAGAAAAAATATAAAAAAATGTGCTGTATTATTATGTTAAAATTATATTGATAATAATCCTTTTATTAAATTGTTTATCGATAATCATCATAAGCTTAAGCACTTAATAATTGATTATTAATTATTTTTTTTCAATTCTAAATAAGCCTTGAAATAATTTTTTTAGTTAATACTGATGTATTATTATGAAACGTATAGGGTTTGGTTTTACTTAAATATATTATCTTTGCAAGTTGTCTCAGTATTCCAAAGCGTGTAGTATTTAAGTGAGTCAGTGGTTAATTCTTTCGAGAATATTTGAATTTGTGTATATTAATAAATCATTTTTGAATCTAAAGGAAAATAAATATAAATGGTAAAAGCACGATAAAATTATAGTACTACAGATGCTGAATACAAATGGAAACTCATTTACATACCATTATTTTAACAGCATACTCGAATGAGGTATAATATAATAAAATATAAAGTAAAAAAATTACATAAAAAATGTTTCATCAAAAAATTATTATATGTATGCTTTACTAAACCGATTTTTCGAGGTGGTTTCAAATCTGCAACAATATTTTTCCTATCATCTTTAGCTTTTGAACTAATTACAAATAAAAGATTAATTAAAGAGACCATTTTTTTAAATAATTATCATTTTTAATTTTTTAATATGTTGAAAATAATCTGTGCACATATTTTGATTTAATATATCATACCTATCAAACTATTTTTTTAGTCTTTTTAAGTTAATTTTTACAAAAAATATGATTACCACATATTACATTACTTTTGCAATGTAAAAGCGACCATTAATTATTTCAAAAACTAGAGGTAATCAATAAATTTAAATGCAGGTTTCAAATTTGCGCAAACAATTGTTTAGAAAAATATATGTCTTGATAAAATAGATGTCATAAGTTTTTTTTAATTGTTTAGCATTATACTGGGACTTAATTTTAAATATGTAAAATTCATGTTTATTTATTCTTACATCTATTAAATTTAATTCTTGATTGCCCTCATTAGTGATTAAAATTGTTTAAATAAGAAAGTAAAAAGGAATACAAAACAGAATTTTGGGAAATCCAATTATTTGACGTCATTTTTAAAACTGTTGTGAAAAAACCAGTTATACGGCCACATTTTGTCTCAGCCCATATTAAATGTTCATGTTAAGTTAAGACTACCTATCTTCTTATAAATTAATTATAATTTTTAGGAGTTAAAACTAATAACACAGATATTGATTAACAGTTTACACATTTTTAAATCAGTTTTCTTTATAAAAGCTAATGTCGATAAAAGAATAATATTCTATTATAATCACGAAATTTAAACATATTATGGCAAAAAGTTTACGGGTCCTTTTATCAAATGACTTTTGACATTTTCTTAAATAATTAATTTTATATTTGTGTTTAAAAAGACGGGAAAATTTTTATAGTTTGGTAGAATGCCTTTCGATACATAATAGGTACCCGACTGAAACATACAGACCGCTTAGATACAAAAGCACACATTCTTTCATTTTTGACAATAGTTCGCAAAAAGACATTAATATTAATATTAAATCGCAGTATGGACACTTCTCAAAAGAAAAATATATTAAAACTACAATTGATAACTGTTAAATCCTAATAACATCTCATCAAATTTAGACTTGTTTGCACAAATGGCTCAATGATAAATAAGTTAATATGTATAAATTTTGAATCTAAAAATGAACAATTACTTCAGTCAAAAGTTCTGATGGTAGAACGTCGTCTTCGACAGCTGATAGCAATAGACAATACGATGAAAAAAATGACTAAAGAAGACGTAATGACAAATAATAACGTCGTTGATGTTACGTGTATTGGAAAAAATAACTTCAGATTGCGTTGGTCGCACACTTCTTTAGACTCGTCATTATATGAGATCGATCCAGGACAATTGACCACTCCATTGCAAACCAGTCTGTCTGGCAAACAAACACTTTTATCTTCAGGGCAAAAGAACGAGCAGGAATCTTGAAGATTAGCCGCTGTTGCTGCGAGGGCACTGTCGATATTACGAGATTTATGGGCTAGTTCAGTCCACACTATTTTGAACTCGGTTTTGTGGGGATATGAACTGCCGAAAAATCGTATTTGTACATAACGATTATGCCCAGAATCACCCCGGCTGACTTTTACAGATTCTAAGTCTTTAGCTGTCAACATGATTGGTTGACTTTTTAAAAGCTTACTGACATTGTGGCCACAAACAGACATAAACGGTTTCTCTAGTGATAAAGATGGTAAGTATATTTCTAATCTTCCATCTGCACATTCTTCTGCAATAAATTTCACCTGAAAATCAAAAAAAAAAAAAATTATTATTTCTTAATCAATTAATACATTAATTATTAATGAATTTAGACAATTTTATAACTTAAAACTATTATTTTTTATTCTATTAATTATTATTTTAAAAAAGTTCTAAAACCACTTATAAATGAATCGCATCGCACACGACTATTAGCAATTGAATTTTGTATGTTATTACATTGCATAATATATACGTATATATTATGCGCTGTGATTAATTGAAAATACTCATAAAACCCTTAGAAGAAAGTTTATTTTGTCAATAAACTTGATATTTATCAAAGTATATAAAAATAAAATCAATTTTAATGTGTATACTTTTATAAAAAAATATCATTATTTTACGATAAAACGGGTTAGTATTTTTAACAAATTACAATGTACACGTTATATTTCTAAGCAAAATTTATACCACAAATAAGAATTACTAATTTTTTTCTTATGATTTATAATACTTTTTCTAATATTTCTAAAATTCAAATAATATAAAAGTCAGCACAATGGAGTCGCGGCATAGTGGGGACGCAGCGTAGTAGAGACAAGTATATCTATATATCTGACAGTGATTAATATCACTATCATAAAAATCGCTTCGATGCGACTATGTTAAATTTCACAATAATTTGTATTTTTATAATTTCACAATTTAGGTTCTTCATTGGATTTTCATACAAATTATATTAAAACAAGGTTTATTATTCCTGGTATACCCTAATAAAGTACTCTATATTTTAGGATTAAATAAAAAAAAAGTTTAGCAGTTTTACAATGAAGGAAAAAAAATTGAAAATTCAATTTTTTATGTTATCGAATTTTTTTCAATTTCTAAAATACTTTGTTTTCAAATTTTTGGTATTGGCTGGTTTAAATTTATTAAAACCGTGTTCTTTTGACATATAAATCGACAAAATCGGTCCAGCGAGTGCTGTGAATTTTCATCGGTAGACAACGAAGGCGTACATTATGTTAAAACCGATACCTTCTCAAAATTGCATCTTGGCTAAAAATAATAAATGTAAATTACTCTTTATTTAAATTGAATTAATAATTAAACTGTGGTAAATTAATAACATTTAAAAAAATGGTATAAATACATGGGAAATAATTTAATAACACCTCATAAAGTTAATTAATTATTTGTAATATGATAAATGTATCTATTTAAAGTTAATAAATATTTATGTATCATAATTTTTTGCGAAGTTAGTCATAAACGATAAATTACTTGTCGGTACTGTATTTTGATTGCCAGTTATCGCGTGATTCGATTCGTTTAGCCTTGAGTAGTATAAACGCGGCTGTATAATTTTGTTTATTGTAACTGTTAAGTCCTTCTCAATTTAGAAAGTATCATTTATTTCATGTTTATCGTATTTACTAATTTCTATAATGAGGTATATGATACTTATAAACATTATTATGTTGTTTTTTATATTTAAAAAGCATTATGAAATAATATTTCAAGTAGTTAATAATATTATTTTTATATAATTTAAATATTTTTTGTTTTTCATTAGTTTTCAAGAGTAACACGACTTTTGTTTATTGCCAAAACGTAAACTTATTTATTTATTTTTGTGTACTAATGATTTCCGACCCAAATCTATACTCATATACTTATAATTATAGTTATTATTCAATTTGTGTTTACTGGCACGCGGAAGTTTCGTTATGGTAAATACGTGCAAAAGAATTAGTACCAACCTGATCAAAGTGTAACCACAAGTCTTTTTCATCGTGCACTCTTATTTCCCAAATGCATTCGAGATTATTTGGTGGCTCCATGAATCCCATCGCATCATATCGAGGAAATATTAACTGACCTTCTTCGACTGGTTGAATAATAGAAGGACCACATAGGGGGCCATGAACGAATTCGTACCTTGCTTCAAAAAGAGGGGACTCATCTTTAAAATAACTAGTAGCAGCAAACTCTGCATTTACACTCAGCTCAACATTTAGGGTGTTGCCGGTCGATACATATTTAATGCCTTGCTTTAGAGTGTTCGAAGATATTGAAGATTTGTTAAAGTTTTCATACAAGCACAAACCATCGTCTTTTTTATGCGAGGCGAGTCGACCTATGGTTGAAAGGTTAAAACCTTCATCGCCATCATCCGGTTCCCACACTAATAATTTGTCCCGTTCACTATACCAACAATTATTATCTTTTTCTAGTGGTGTTTTGTAAGCATGAGCCTAAAAATATACACTATCATATTAAACAAAACTTCTCAAATTTTTATTTTATTTTTTAGTTTCAATTTTAGTATTAAAAAAATCTTTAAAGCGAAAGTTTGAATTATTAAAATATTGTTTGTTTATACATAAAATCGAATATATTCTTGGATAACTTTTTATTTTATAAAATATAATGGAAATTTTTTTCAAATTTATATTTCAAGTTTTATAAAAAATATTATTTATCATGTATTGTATGAACTAGTGTCGGTCAAATAACATAACAAAAAAATTAGGTTTTTAATTGAAAATTTCTATATATTTCTATAATTATTATTTTTACAATGTATAAAGATGTATATAAACTTTTAGATCAATAGTATTTTGAGCGGTTAATAAAAGTAGTAGTTTTCTTATCTCTACATTAAAAATTATTTCCGCTTTTACTAATAATTAAAGTTTACCTTAAATCGAATTGATTCGATTCTGAGTACAACTCGGGCGTAAAGTCTTGTATCTGTTGTAAACCTATAACGACAGATGATAGGATGGGATTTTGAATCAAAATCTACAGATGATCCTTGACGCTTGTATACCAGAGTGTTTACGGGAGATCGCAAGTAACCAGAGGAGGGTTTCCAGCTAACAAACTCTTCGTCACAAGCCGTATCTGGTACAGCAGTTCCGAATTTAGTATTGTTGAAGAAATCGTAATGAGCCCAATAATACAGTGACGAACTTAACAAAAAAAAAATATTTTAGCCAAGTGGACACGAGATATTTTTTTTAGTGTGAATGATAATGGAAATAACTATCATATAATGTTTCGATACGTATAATATATATGATATGCAACAAAAATTACATTATTTTCAACTTTAGACGGTAATTGTTTATCCAAAACAAGCCATTGATACGTCTTTTTTTAATCATACAGTAGATTAAATAATTTTTAGGTTGATATAATTGAGAATGATGAAAATATTTTAATACTGTGCAAAAAACTAAAAAATCGATAATTTTTATCGAAAATGTATAGAATGATTGATTTATCGTTAATTACTAAATTACTATTAAAGTAATAATTTAAAGATTTTTTTTTGCTCATTTAAGTAGTATTTATTTCTCGATTTTTGAGTGGTTAAATATATTTTTAGTTTATACCCTTATAACGGTACTAACTTAATTTTATTAAATGGCAACTTACATATTAATTTATATAATAGAAAATGACCCAACTAAGAAAAAAACTGGTCGTTAACAACTTTTAAACCAGTAGTTCAGGAGTTATGAATATTTTTACACCTTGGTGGGAGGAGTAGCGTGGCAGAGGGATGCGTAGTTATAAAAATAACATTACTCACACCTCATCTCCAGTCTACATTTAAAAATATTAAGAACTCTGTGCTAACAAAATAAATATTCATGACTGTATAAATTACCTTATATAAAAACGAACATATTGATAAATTATTGTAAAATATTCCTTAAGTTTAAAGCAATAACTATAAATAAAGAAATCCATAAATACCCAGAATAACTTCCAGTCTTGCTTTCAAATCGTATGAACATTGAATTTCCAGTAGAAACAAAATCATGTTTTTCTGCTGGTTTAGAAAAAGTATCGCAAAATGTCTTAATAATTTTAGTATCGTCCGGCCCTGCTGCATCATAAAGGGTTAAACTTTCTCCACAGTCGCCATTCCAATCGCTTGTAACAGGACTTTCAATACTATTTACTCGAAAACTGTATAACAGATAATATAACGAATATATTTATGTCATAATAATTTTTTTTTTTCAATAATTAATTCTACTAATAAATTTTAGCTCAACATTTTTTTCGCATTATTCCTATGAACATTTACCTTGGAAAGTACACTCGTACTATTTGTTGAGGAAGGCCTATAATATGATACGTGCAAGAAGTATGTGGAGGATACCAATGAGCAATTGACATAAAGATGCCCTCAGTATGATGACCTCCAACTAAATGCTCACTGGATAAAATCCAATCACAAGCTCCACTTTTTTTTCCTGCAGTTTGTACATGACCCGGCATATTACCAACATTAAAATGGAAACCAGTATTTAAAAGTGGACCTATTCAGAAAGTTATTCTTAACTTAAAACACTTTAATCATAAATAAACGACACCAATATCATTAACATAATAAAATTTAACTTATTAAAAAAGTTTAAGAAAATGAAAATATAAATTACCAGCTGGAGACGTAACAAATTCTACAAATAAATCTTCACTTGTACCAACAATCGAGTGAGGAAATTTTCCCATACCACAGAATGTTCCAATTTCTGGACTAGATGCATTTTGACCATCGTAAATTTTTATGTAATCGTATGGACAATATTCAGCTCCTAAAATTATATTAAGTTAGCCGTAAAAATAGTTCAAATTATTTAGATAATGAATTGGTATCGCATTATGAATTGAAAATTATAATTTGACGAAATAGTTTCAATATATAATTTGTTTTTATAAAATTAAAGTTAGTTTTTTGTTTAAAAACTTTTTAATGAAATATTAGTAATTTAATGTAAAATTAATTTTTTTCATTAATACTTTCAAATTTTTTTTTTTTAATGAGTGAATAACTTAAATGTAAATGAGTATAATCTGATAATTCTTTTACAATAGTTACTTATCGTATATTCAGTTTTATTCTCAAAACTCTAAATTTGAGAAACAATTAATTTAATCCGCATTTTATCTACATATTACAATACGGTGATACGATACCCAAATTAAATAATAAACAATAACATTGCATTTATTTAGGGAGGTATCATGATGAGTATTTTCTACACTGATTGTGCTCATATTCGTTAAAATAATGAGAAAATTATACCTGATGTTATTGGTCTCATGGGACAAGTAATTATGTTTTCGCATCTTTGACCATCAACATTAAACTCTTCGTTTTGTATGTATAATTTAATAAAAGGATTTTTTGTGTTTAGCCAATAATTACATCGCAAATTTCTCGGATATACCCCAGGATAGGCTGGACTTTGAACGTAACACGTTTGTAAACGACACTCTTTGAAAGTTCTATCACAATAAGTTCTAGAAATTATTAAAAATTAAAATCATTATGCCATTTAATACACGATTTTGTTATTAAATGTTTTAATTATAATCATAAGCAAAGTTTGGAATGAGCCTTACAGGCTAAGCCTCTCTAAACATTTTTATTTTAATTCTATGTAATAAATAAAAATTCATTTATTATAATAAGCCCCAAGTATTTTTTTTTTTAATTCCCTCTATGATTGTTGTTATATTATTGTCGAACCCTGGACTTAGTATGCCTCTCCTATTTGGGTAAAGTTCTGGATGTTGTCCATATCTCAAATAAACTTGAGTTTCTTGTTCAGCTCTTGAGTCAAAACTATAATACGTCTGATCTGTATAATTATCTGTTTGAAATATAACTCTCACGGAACTAGTCTCTGATAAAAATGTTTGAGGTTGTTCTATTTCACCACAAAACGATCCCAATCCATCCTTTTTTGATGTAGTAACGGCTATGTTTCCTTTTCCAGAATAATCAAGGATCTGAAATTCAATTATTTTACATTTAAAAACTACTAATAGTACCTCACAAAAGAATGTTAATTTATTTAATCAATTTTGTGCTAAAAAAATTTGTAAAAAAGTTACTCTCATTTGTTCAACTTAAAAGTATATGAATGGTTGACAAATTCCTATCTGTGGTGTGATAACGAGGTTATCATAGAAAATTATATGAAGTTAGGAAATAATTATCTAAAGATCATCCATTAGATATACCCCTGATTCATATTAAAGTAATGATTTTAATGTTTATTTAGATAACTTTCATCTGGTTTCAACTTAATAAATTTTTAAAAAAAACATTTTATATATTTTTTTAAATAATTTGGATGCCATGATACAGATATCACATTTTAGTTAAATTTTTTCAAATAGTTTACATTCTTTTTAAAAAAAAATATGAACAATTGAAACTATATTCACCTCGATTTTAAAATGTTTTTAATTAAAATATTTTTATTTAATAATATTAAAAGTATAAGAGATTTTCACAATAATCATTATTTTTTTCATCATTTTAGTTATGGTATGTACAACAATAATCGAACCTCATTTCATAAGCGCAATTAGCACTTTTTGAGAAAAAAATATAACTAGAAATATTACTAATTGTTATTGCAGTTTTTTAATAAAAATATATATTTTCACTGTAACATTCATTTCGAATATTCCCATACACCAATATGGTATTTTTAATATACTCAATAATTTAAAATACAAGCAGTGAAATATTAATATGAAAGTGCTAAATTCTCTTTATAAAAAAAATATAACTAAAGTATCAAAAATTCCCATACGTCGTATGAGTCAAAAACTTCCTCTATATGTTTGTGAAAATTGGTATATATTTAAGAGTGTTAGTTATTTTAATATAATCTACGGAGTATTTTTTAAGTGAGTTCATTATAATAATGATAATGATAAAAATAATATAAGTACGTAAACGACTTAAACGACATTAAATTTATTCTGTGCTTTAATGATGAACCTTCAACTTGTTTATTATCAATTATAAAGGTCATTACGTCACACTGGTATAATAAATAAGAATTTGAAAGAAAAACAAAAATAAGCAACTCGGACAACTTTTTTTTATATTTTTCTTAGAAATTCAATAAGAATGAGCAAATAATTTTATACGGATAATTAATTTAAAAATCTTTATTTGTGGTATTTTTCCATTTTGAACTTATCATTTGAGCTTTTAACTATTACTTATTTACTATTGAACTTTTATTAAGTTTAATTTGTTCTTAGATAAATAAAAATCGAGACAATTGAACATTTAATTTCCTGTATATTTACTTTGTTGTATTAGTCATCTTATATTTTTAAAAATTATTATTTTAAAGATTTATACCATGAAGTGTTATTGCATGGTCATTAAGAAAAGTTATAATGACATTACTCTATATTAGAGAAACTTCAAAAATACCAACTGCTGAAATTTAATGAAAAACTAACCACAAAACTATTTTACGTTACAAATTATTTATTTTCCCTTCCAATATGTTCAATAATGTCTGATGCATGTGTATTATATTGCTTTCGAGCTCAACAATTCTTGTACAAATACTATCGTTAAAAATAAATAACAAATAGACATAGTAATCATTTATTAGTTCGTCAAACAAATGTATAAGATATATGTATATAGTTGTAGTCGAAAATAACTTTAGTTTTAGCGAACTATCCAACATTCAATTGTTCAAAGATAATATTCATTTATAGGATAGTTGTGCATTAAAAACTAACTAATGAATATTTTAGTGGAAATGAAAAATACTATTTTCATAATGAAAACAAATTATAATTATAAATTTAACATTATTATTCCTTAATGTTAAGTACAAGTATTAATCAAAACGGATATCACATTAATCATTTTCAAAAATCAAGTGCTATATGTTCTGTTACTTAGTTATTAAATTACTTTAAAGCTCATCTAAATTATATAAAAACAAATATAAACTTAATTGAATTTAGTTATAAGTATTTGAAGATTGAACTTGATATTTATTGTTAAAAAAATTTTTATTTCTCAAGTTAATTGTTATAAAATTTCAACTTACGAAAAAATTTATTTTAATAAAATACGTATTAATACGGTTTTACATTTTGTTTGCATGTTTCAAACACAAATTATAACTGATGAGTCTTTTAACTAAATTAATAATTAGATTAATTATTATTATTGGTATTTAAATATATCATACTTTTTTGTATATTTAACTATTTTTTTTTTCAAATTTTTAACCATTGATTATTTTTGTTTGAAGAGTGAAAAATTGTTTTAACTTAAAAAATATTCTATTTAAAATATGCTATTTATTTAACAAAAATATTATTGGATAATTTTGATAAAAAAAATGTATGACTGAAGTTTTTTCAGCATATTAGGATAGGACCCTCAATGATGAATTTAATTGTATGGCAAGATGAATATTGTCCTCTTTTAATGAGAATAAATTGAAATTTTTTTTTATTTTCTCCTTTTACAATTTCCTGGGAAACTTCTATATTTGAGTTATTCGTCTAAAAAATCCACTATAGTTCATTCGGGCTATTGAAGAGAAACTAATCAACAATAATTATTTTTATGGAATAATTTAATTATTTTAGATCCTTAGTACTCATCATTTTAGCGATATAATGAGTATTAACATTGAATAATGACCATAGACTTAAAAAATAACGTAATACTTTTTTTTAACATTTTAATTGAAATTATATTTAAAACGTGTTATTTTACCTATATTTTAAACGTATAGTCATGGTTATCATAGTAATTTACAAAATAAACTTAATAATTAGTTGAATTTCTTAGTGTGTCACTATGCAACAAGATTGTCATTAATTATAAAATACATTTTTTATTTGGTTAATAGTTACATATTTTATGTTTATTGGACTTATTTTGAAGAGATTATATAAATAAAATTAAAAAAAATATAAGTTAATAATGGGCATAAAATATATACTATTTAGATACTTTGAGGAAGGAAATATTTAATGATTTAAGGTCAATTTATAATAATCATAGAAATTAATTAAAATTTAGGATTATATGTTAGGCAACCTAATAATCATAGGCTAAAATTAACAGTTTTGTATTATGGATTTNTAATCATAGGCTAAAATTAACAGTTTTGTATTATGGATTTCCATACATTGGAGTAGTTCCCTTCTCTGGCTTTTTGATTGATCAATTTTCATAATCATTTTTGTAACTAATTTTATTAATAATTCATAAATTAATAATCATAATTTTTCTATATTAAAAAAACGGTAGCACAGTGGGGTCGCGGCATAGTGGAGACATTGCATAGTTGGGTTCAGTATAGATTTAATCTGACAGTGATTAAAATCACTATCATAAGAAACGCTTCGATGCAAATCTGTAGATAGTGTTTAATTTTAAAAAATTGATGGATAATTGCAAAAGCAACATCAACTTCTATTAAAATAAAATACAAAACCCATAATTTTCATACAAAAATAGCATATTTTTGAATATGGTAGCCATTTGCGTATAGAAGATAGGTCGTCGGGACAAATTTTTTTTTT
>NW_026099575.1:31090134-31109561 GCF_025091365.1 Daktulosphaira vitifoliae
AAAAAAAAAAAAAAAAAAAAAAACATATCATAGTAAAATTAATACCTTCTCAGCTTCGCATCGAAGCTAAAAAACATGTAACATTCCCAAAATATTTGGGAACTAAGATTTTTTTTTTTTTGGTGGGGAAGCTTTGGACAGAATAGTTTAAATATTTTTAAAGAAAATTTTAAATATTTGTATAAAGTTTTAAAAAATATATAGAGAGTGATTCTAATATCACTAGCCACTCAATTTACGTTAAAATAATAATTTATGTGAACAAGTTTTTTATTACTTTTTTAGTTGAATATGTATCTTTATTTATCTTTATTATTCTATGTAAAATAAATTTTAGGTCTATCCTTTATACCTTAAAGGAGTGTAAACTTTAGATAACTAGATTATTAAATTAACTAAAAAGTTTTATTTTTAAATTATTTATAACATATGTAATTCTATATATATATTTTATTTAAGCTTGAAGAACGTCGTCTAAGATAATTCTTTATTGTAACTTTTATTTAGCATTATACTGTATTTTGTATCATATTTTTTACTTTAAAGGTATTTTTATAGTTTTTAGCTTATTTAAAAACTTTTTGGAGCATATAAGGCAAAAATTACTTTTAGCCATGAACATTATTAATATGTACTACTTTTTTGTTACGTTATATATACAAATGTACATATGCACAATCTGGGGAGTTAATGAGGATTTAGCCTTCAAAAAATGATGACAATTATCTGTATTTTTATACAGAAATATTTTTAAAGAAGTAAAAAGTTAAATATATTGTTATAATTGCAGCAATAAAAAAATATTGTTTAAAAAAAACGGTATTTTTAAAATGTGAAATAGTTTTTAAACAATTCATCTTTTTTTTTATGCAAAATTAAATAAATGTACATATACAAAAAAATTAAAATAACTTTTTACAGAATTTTTTAATTTAGAGCATTTTAATAGAATACTTTTTATTTTAAGTGATTTTATAGAGCATATATTGATATTTCACATGTTATTTTAAACTTTTTTAGGGAGTTTTAATTAGTTTAAGAAATTTCTATAAGATAATTTTAGAAGTTTTTAAAGATATTTCTAATATTTTTTAGACCATTAAACTCAGGTCCGACTCATAAAATATAAAGTAATGAATCTAAAAATTATTTTATAAAAGATAAATGAAGATACACATTTAACTAACAAAAGCAATAAAAAAAGTTTTCATAAATATTCTTATTTTTAATTTATGGTTTCCTGATTCCTTCTGCACTGGAACACAGAGTTTTTTTATTACAGTAAAAGCGCACGTATGGTCACCTATCCGTTCATTTACGGCGGTAGATGCAACTTAATACTATAGAGTTGTCAACAACTAGTATTACCATCGCTCAACACTATACACCTTAAATTAATTAGTTGATAAAAAAATCTGAATAAATTATAAATCTATATTATTCACATAATACACAAAAATATCATTAAAAATATTACTGTTAATAAAAATAATAAAATTAAAAATAAAACTCATTCATAAAAACAAAGTATGGCTTTAATTTTTAGGAATTTTATTTAATCTTGAATATGGGTTTCTAAAAATTAAAATGCAATGAATTTATTAAAAATAACACCAGCACACAAAAAAATAAAAGTTGTCTATACTTTTGACCTACAGACATGTATTTTGACTCGTTGAATCCGAATTTGAAGTCCGTTTGGCCCGGTCACCCTTCAGATTTGAGTAAAATGCAAAAAACCAAAAAATTGCAAAAAACTGCAATCAAAGCGATGAAAAAAATTTTGTGGACCCTGATCAAGTATGATTTTCATGTATTTCAANGAACCCTGATCAAGTATGATTTTCATGTATTTCAATTTACTTAAACTGAATCTGAACGTTAATTAGCCTGTTGAGTCGTCAACATTTAAAAAATAGCAAAAAAAAACCAAAAATTGCAATAAATCGTGAAAAATCGAAATTATTGAGATGAAAACAATTTTTTGGATTCAGATTGAGTATGATTTTTATGTATTTTATTCCACTGAATTTGAATCTGAAGTTTTCTTGTCCCATTAACGTTTTAAAATTTAAAAAAATCTCAAAAAACCAAAAAAATCAGGAAAATTGTAGTTATAAATATGAAAAAAAATTTATAGAACACGATTAAATACTTTTCTTGTATTTTTTCACGCATAAAATAGGAGTTTAGAATATGAAAATATAAAAAATTGTAATATTTATAAAAAAAATGACTAGAATGAAGAGAACGATTTTCTCGAATTTTAACCTCTTTATGCGCGAGATTTTTTTCCTTAATAATAAAATATTTAAATTGCAAATCAAATAGATAATTATCTTATGATATTAGTAAAAATAAAAAATAATTTTTTTTTTTGATTTTGACTTACTAAAAATAAGGTTTTAGTATATGATATCATATGATACCATCGTGCAATATTTGAAAAAAAAAATATTCATATTATTTAATTTTATCTAACATACTTTATTTTATATTAAAAAGAAAAAAATTACAAACATCAACTTTTAGAAAAACTTCATAAATTATAATCATAAAATTAAGTTCATAGAATATATATAATAAAACAAATTTTAAAAGATCAATATTGAATAATAATAAACAAATAATATTTAAAAAATTATAAATAAGACTAGGTATTTTTCTTAAATTTCAGACTTCTGATAACTTCAGTTTTTTAACTGAATATAAGTTTTATAACATATTTTAAAAGTATTTAACAAAATAATATATACTGTAGTCAATTTTTTATTAATTTAGTGTGAAATGCTCTCATACATTCTGGACATACAGCACATTCTGAATCACTAGGGATTTCTAAATCAAAAAAAAAAAATATATATATCTTTATCCCTGAGATCTATTTTCAACTAGAAAAAAAAACATCATAGTATAAATTGTTATTATTTTTCATATAATAGGCACAGTGGTATCATTCAATACCACATGGTACCTAAGCAATTTCGAATACATAACAACATTATATTGTTTCAATATTGCCAAATATGAATAGATCGTACTATATTATGTAATAAAAGTAATTAGTTATAAATATACTTACATTATTTGATCGTTAATTATATATAAAAAAAAAGTAAAATTTGACTTTTTCAAATGCACAAAACAGTTTCGCGTTTATTAATATATCTCTTTCAATGATAACACAAATGATAAAATAACCAAGTAGACCGATGCCTAACATTCCGTACATTAAACAAAAACAATAATAACATGGCTACCACAATTTTCCGATTTTACATAAATTATACAATTTAGTGGTATCATATGATGCCACCGTGCATGAAGAGGTTAAAATTCGAGAAAATCGTTCTCTTCATTCTAGTCATTTTTTTTATAAATATTACAATTTTTTATATTTTCATATTCTAAACTCCTATTTTATGCGTGAAAAAATACAAGAAAAGTATTTAATCGTGTTCTATAAATTTTTTTTCATATTTATAACTACAATTTTCCTGATTTTTTTGGTTTTTTTGAGATTTTTTTTTATTTTAAAACGTTAATTGGACAAGAAAACTTCAGATTCAAATTCAGTGGAATAAAATACATAAAAATCATACTCAATCTGAATCCAAAAAATTGTTTTCATCTCAATAATTTCGATTTTTCATGATTTATTGCAATTTTTGGTTTTTTTTGCTATTTTTTAAATGTTGACGACTCAACAGGCTAATTAACGTTCAGATTCAGTTTCAGTAAATTGAAATACATGAAAATCATACTTGATCAGGGTCCACAAAATTTTTTTCATCGCTTTGATTGCAGTTTTTTGCAATTTTTTGGTTTTTTGCATTTTACTCAAATCTGAAGGGTGACCGGGCCAAACGGACTTCAAATTCGGATTCAACGGGTCAAAATACATAGGTCCGTAGGTGGGTCCGGTCAAAAGTACAGACAACTTTTTTTTTTTGTGTGCCGGTGTAATTAATTCAAATTAAAAACTAAATTTATTTTTTAATATATCATACCATTGAATAATTAAATGTTTACTAGGGTTTTCAATAAAATAAGAATTTGAATTATAAAATCGCTAAAAAAAAGCAAAAATGATGAAAAAAGGAAAAATGTTTATAAATCGTCAATAGATGCAAAAGAAAGCACTTACAAATTTTATATATGAAATCATCATGACATGACATAAACATATATAATGTTTTACTGCATTATATTTCAAACAATAAAAATAAGCAAATGCTATAATTATATCATTTATTCAGTAGGGACGGGACTTATGTCCCAACCCATGCTTATAACTTTTGAAATAATTAATAATATGCTTCAATATTGTTTGTAATAATTTATGCACTCTTAAATAATGTTACAATCAAATTTTTCATTATTTGTTAACAAAAATTTTTTTTTTCAATTATTTTGATATTACAAGATTGACATTTTTTTAGATGTTTTCCTACAATAATGTTGATGGATTATTAACAACTTACGTCATTTATATATTAAGTGATAAGCATTTTAGTACTTTGAGTGGGTATGTAGTGCGATTAGGTACAGCTGATACTGGCGTATATTTATAATGCATATTTCAAAATACTACTTTTTAGTCATTTTTGGTGAATAAAAGTTAAAATGAGGGTTTTATCAATAACAATCGTGTTATACCCATAAGAGAAGTTTATTTATTGGTTTTGGCTACCCTGTAAATTCGTTTTTGTAATTCTGTTAGCGGTAAATATGAAACGTTCCTCAGTTCAGTGTAATCGATTGTCAGGCAAGTTTGTTTACTGGTTATGTTTTGTCAATGCCGAATCGTGTGTTTTAACGATTTGGATCGTTAATAGCTTTATTGAAATAAATTAATGAAAAATAAAGCTAAATAATTTTTGTATTTTGATGTTCGCAATTTTGTAATTGTGGAATTTTTATCATTACGTAACTAGAATATATAAAGCCACGAAAATGGTAAGTTACTATTTATTTATAAATAAACTTTTTAGTATGTATATTCATTTTTAATCGAATTCTATATTAAAAATTCTTTTCTTATTAAAAACTACCATTGAATTAACTAACCCTTAGGATAATTACTTTTATTTTATGATTTTGTCATAATTCTATGTTAAGTATTAAAAATTTTATATCATAATTATAAATTATGATTGATGTCTTAATTCTTTATTTTAGCCGGTTACCAAAAATAATAAAATGATGCAGCACATCAATTACAGAGTGCGTGTGATTTTACAAGACTCTAGAATGTTTATTGGTACTTTCAAAGGTAATAAAATATTTTGTCAAAATACAGTAAAATATTAATATTTTTTTCCATTTTAGCTTTTGATAAACATATGAATTTAATTTTATCGGATTGTGAAGAGTTTCGTAGACTAAAGAGCAAAGCCAAAGTACCTACTATGCCAGCAGAACCAAGAGAAGAAAAACGTGTATTAGGTTTTGTATTGTTACGTGGTCAAAATATAGTTTCTATTACAATTGAAGGACCACCTCCTCCAGAAGAAGGATTACCTAGAGTTCCATTACCAGGTTCAGTAGGTGGTCCTGGCTCAAGTCGAGCTGCTGGTCGAGGTATGCCATCAGTTATGCCAACTGCTGCTACACCAGGTAATAATTTTGTACCGTATTAAATATTTTTTTTTTTTTCGAAAAGAGTAATCTCATAGTAGATAAAGTTGATTAACATATTTGAATGATAGTTGATACATCTTTTTGAAAATAATTGTATTGTCCAGATAACATTATTTTAGTATATTCACAATGTTGAACAAATTTTTGACTTATTCTAATGTTTACTAAAAATTATTTAATAACTCTGAAGTTTTGTAATTATCAATTAACACAATCATCTTCTCATCTCTTTAATTTCATGTGTATATAATAATAATAAAACCATTGTAACAGAACATGAAATCAAGTCTTACATTTTTTTACAGGATTACAAGGACCAGTTAGAGGTGTTGGAGGTCCTGCTCCAGCTGCAATGGCACCTACAAGAGGAGCTCCAGCTCAGCCACCAATACGTGGTCCTCCTATTATGGCTCCACCTCCTGGAATGATGGGTAGGTTATTTTCTTTATATTGATAATTTAAGGATAGTAATAAATAAATTTATAATTTATTAAACAATTATGTATGAAATAAACTTTCTATCTATCCACAAAATCTTAATTCTTACATTATTGATTATTGTTAAAATTTGAAGGTACTTTATAAGATATGTTGGATAAAATTAACTTGTTAAATAAGTATCATTTAAATTTTCATACGCTTAATAAATTTGATTTTATTGTAATTTGTTTAAAATATTAATAAATTTGAAATACATTCTTAGCTGGTATGCCACCAATGTCTGGAATGGGACGAGGTGGACCACCTCCTATGCCAACTAATAACATGCGTGGACCTCCACCAATGATGAGAGGTTAGTATTGATTAAAATTAGTAATGATAAAATTTCTTGAAATTTTCAATAATTTTTTATTGTATTATTCTAGGGCCTCCGAGTGGTCCTCCTAGAGGGTATTAGTGAATGATCAATTTATTTGTAATGATTCAACAAAATTCATTTCATAATTGCAGTATATTGATAATCCTCCAATGCTTATACAACAGTATATATTAAGTATTTTATGCCATTTCCAGCTATTGAAAAAAAAACAATTTTATTATTAACTAAATATCTCTTGACAAATAAAATATCCTTATATTTAAAAATGTAATATTTTTAATCATATTCTAAAAATAACATATTTATTACTAAATTATTTTCCAATTTAGTATGTTCTTCATATAATTGTATCATTTTAATCTGTTAAAAATTCAAAGTAACTTATGTTATTTTAGCATTATTCAATCATTTAAAGTATACAAATTAATTTGGACTGTATAATCTAAGTAATATTTGTTTACAACTCTAGTGCTACTTGTGCACTATATTTAAGTGGACACTTTTTGTAAATAAAATAATAAATTTTACACTTTGCATTAATTTTTTATTGAGATTAATTAGAAAAGAAGTGAATAGCGGTTTTTAAATGAGAATGTATGGTATTCATAAAGAGGATATAGAAGTGGAATGAAAGGTGAAATCCAATGTCTAATTTCAAATATTTAGGTAATTACTTTTACAAAATGTTAAGTTTATCTTTAAATAATTTAAAGTTCAGATTATAAATGTACACTGTACATTGTACAGGTTACTTCTTTTAATATTATTATCGATTTCTCTTAAAATAATTTTGTTTATTATTTGACTTATTAATTATTAAATATTTTTTAAATTTATCCATTAAACCTTATAAAAAGTGCAAACTTGATTTTTTTAAATGACAATATACATATTTAACAAACTTATGAAATAAAAAACTATTCAAATAAGAAAATGACTTGTTTATAACAACTTTTGAACCAGTACTTCGGAATTAACTAATATTTTTAAATATAGAGTGGAAGAAGAGTATGTCAGAGTAATGTGTAATAATATAAACAACATAACCCACATCTGACCTCTACTAAAAATGCAAAAATAATTTTCTTGTTAATTATTACTTTAAGAAAAATTGAAAGGTTAATATTAAAAGAATGATCTGTATAAATCTCTTCTTTAAAATTACACTTGTATTTATAAAATACTCCATGTACTAGCTACTAATGCTGTTACTTTGATAAAATTTACAAACTAAAAAATCTATGATTTTAAAAATTATCAGTTTGTGTAATTAATAAAGATGATAATTAAGAAGTAGGGTAAAACAGGAATTATTTAATTAGATCATTTTTAAAAACTATTACTATGAACAATTTACTTTTAAATTATTTGTTAATCATTTTGTAAAACTCAAAAATATATTTTTCTCTGGAAATAAATTGAGTTCTTAAATGTTATAACTAATTGTGTCACTAGAACAGTATTAATAATTATTGATTATGCAGTTTCCTAAAAATTTGATGAATGAGATTGAATATTATATTTTCATTCTAATTAACTACTAAATAGTCATAATTTAAAAAAACATAGAATTGTCATAAAACCTAAAAAAAAAGACATAGAAGATTAGATAATTTTTCACTGAAACAATTTTGTTTTTCAATCTGTGACAAAAACCCATTTTAGCAATCTTATACCAAGCACTTTTTAAGGTAAATCGGCAATTTATAGAACTAATCAAATTTTATAAAACAACTTGAAAGAGGAGCTAATTCTGAAATAATGGACAAAACATCTCAAAAGTTTTATTTGATTAATATTCTTTAATTTTTTTTTAAGGAATTTGTAGAATTATATATTTCAATACCTAACAGATAAACTACGGAAATGTATTTTTTTAGTCTTGTAAAAAAATTAACGCATAATTTATGTTCTTAGATTTGAATCGGATTAATACAAGTTCAGGCACAGGGGTAATAGTTCAAGGAGTATATATAAGTGCTTTTAGCCATAAATATATTTATTTATGGACCCTGGTTAATTAAACGTATTTAAAATTGATAATTTTTCAAGTTATACGAAATGAGTTTTCTTGTTTTGTTTATAATTAGTGATTTTACATTGCATTATAATAGATTTTAAATAATCGTACAACAAAAACTTAACAATGGTAAAAAAAAAGATGAAAAATTAAATTGGTTTTATCGAGTTAAAATAGAGAAAAAAAAATGAGAATCTTAAACAATAAACAACAATAATTTCTTGGGATTGTTTTCTGAGCTAGGTTAACAACGACATTATATAGAGCATAACTTAAATAATTATTTCTGTTTATCATTAAAACTTGAGTATACAACTATAAATATTTGAAAATTATTTATAGGGAACAAAAAAAATTCCCAAGCTCTTTAACTAAATATTAAAAATATAAATTATAAAATTGTTAAAACATCAAATTTAATGCATAGTAATTTTAATTTAAATTTGCTGACTCGATGTTGTTATTTAAATATTATTTATTAAATAGCGCATGAAAAGCCAATCGGTACAGATAATATACATAAATATGGAACAAAGTTATATGTTTACATCATAAAAATAAAATTTAACATTTTAAAGTAACATTAAGTTGTTCTTTAACATGGCTAAAGTATTTTTGTAAAAAATACGATGGAGAATCATAATTATAATTTTGAGTTAATAAATAAAGCATAGAAGGTCTTTTTTAATTATTAGAAAGAACAATGAAGTTACTTGTTAAAATATTAGAACAATTGGTTATATTTTCATTAAATTAAAAATCAAAATTAAATGACTATATTTTTTTTTAATAAAAGGGTAAATATCTTATAATATGTTAAATAAGATAAAAACTAAGTAATTATACGCTCTCCTACAATTCCCTGTTAACTGTCATTGGTACCCCTATTAAATATATTTTTAAAGAAGGTACACTTTATGTCAACACATGTATTATATTTTTTGGCACTGGTATTGTTCCCGCTCCCCTTATCACAGTCTTACTCACCTATACTAATTGATTTTAATTTCTAAATGAATATTAAGTGGTCATCTTTATAAAATGGTTTTTTGAGTTCTATATAGTCTGTAAATAATACTTATTTTTACAAATACTTTAAACATTGCAACTGGATAAAATTTTTATCAATCACCAGTACTATTTATAATATAATTTTTCATTTATACCATATCTTTAATTAAAATAATTATTATTTGGATTTTTTTTTACAAAATGTCATATTGATATAATTATTGTTAATTATTATTATGATTATTTATATATTATATTATTATAAGCATAAATAAGCGTAAGTTGTGATATATTAATGAAACATAATAAATTATTTAAAATACTAAAACATTTTAGTTTTGAAGTCAATAAATAAAGTTCAATATTATCACTACGTTTGAGGGATGCTAACTTATTACTTAATATTGTGCTATTTATTGCTTGAATATGTGACAATACAAGTATTAAGCGCCACACAAAAAGGACACAATAGGCCAATGTAAAATGGGTTCTATGGTATTATTATTATTGTGATTAAAAATTTAATAACAGCCAAATGCGATTGTTTGCGTTGTAAATTATAATAGATGTCTACAGAGTATAATGTGCTTTTGTAAATGGTAATATTCGCTAATATCCTTTAACCAATAATCATTAAAATTTCAACCAATTACATTAAAATTTGGCTTAGGGTAATATTTAAATTCATAAATCACATTTATAGATACCTCACTTTTACGTTTCAATTGACGCCTGGATTTACAATTCATAAATCCAGTACAATTTAAAACTAAGCTCCCCCAAAAAAATTCTTCGCTCAGAATCAATAATTAATACACAACAAGAAAGTCAGTAAACATTACTACTATAATAGTAACGGTAACTATGATATAATTACTACTATAGTTATGTTCAAATATAAACGAGGTGATTTATTTATAGATAACCACTTAATTTATCCTAAATTTATAATTTTGAGAATTTATATTTGTTATGTTTAGTATTATTTATTATTTATTCCTTATAAGGCAATTAACTTTATTTTTTTAATAATAACATAAATATTTTAATAGATAAAATATTAGAAATGTTACCACTGTGTGTTATTATTAAAAAATATAAAGTTGTTACCCTTACAAGGTAAAAGGAAAAGCCCTTAAAAATATTTAATGACTTATAAATCAAGACATACATACAACTTGAATAAGCCAAAATTTTTAAATTGAAAAGTCATATACTAATTAAGCGACTTATTTCTCGTCACAAAAATGTAATAAGCAAGGCAAGCAAAAAAACCAAAGCCTTGAAATTGTACCTAACCCAACAATATTTACTTAGTTTTCATGGGGATTGTACTACCCTTTTTTAAATTATCAAGATCAGTTCCTAATGTTTTATGTATACTAAATAAAAAAAAATACATAAATAAAAAAATGACATTCTTTCTTTTATTTAGTAATAGGATTTTTATAAAAATAAATAACGACTAATATTGAAGTGTTGACAAATATTTTCTGACTTTTTGTTCAATATTGTCAAAACTTATGTTTACTGTAATATTTATTCTTATTATAATTGTTTAGTAAAAATGTGTTTTATCACGTGTATTTAACAGGGTAGTAAAAACCATGTTTAAGAAAAACCTGTTTAAAACGTCTCATAAGACCAATACAAATTTTAAAAAATAGTTCAAAAAATAACAACCCTGTCTTTTTACCCGCTTTCGTTAATCATCCAAAATTTTATTCGTCCTTAATAATTATAAACGATGTACAACTAATATTTGTCAAGGACTCCTTTCGAGGGAACTATGAATAAATATCCTTTCATAAATATGGCACTGACACATAATTATCTTAGTTGAAAATCAAAACACTTTTATTAGCTTTAATTGGCATCATCATTTACTATGATAAAAAAAATATACGAGGTGTGTTCAGAAAATAAAGGGAATTTTTAAATTCCGCGGGTTTGGAAAGTCCGATTATCAAAAAAATGTTGTCATAATGTTGGGACCACATGTCCCTAAAGTATGATAAAATTTTCAGCTGTATTAATTTTTTACTTTGTCAGTGGTAGCCGATAAGGTCAGATGTGTTTTAAATAGATCGGCGATTTTAGTTTGTTAAAAAAAATAAATCAAAGGATTTATATCAAATTTTGCGTAAAAAATGAAATAATGTACAACAAAGTGTATGAAATGTTAACAAAGGCCTATGATGAGTCTGCCATGAGTAAAACAAGGGTTTATGAGTGGTATTAGTGTTTCAAAGATGGACGTGAAATATGACGAACACCCAGCACATCAAAAATCGATGAAAACATGAAAAAAGTGAAAGAAATGTTTATAAACAATCACCGAATCACAATCAGTAAAGTTGCTGCTGATGTTGAAGTTTCGATTGGCTCATGCCATAAAAATTTTTCGAACGTTGGGTATGAAACGAGAGCAGAAAAATCTGTTCCAAAATTGTGGAATTTTGATCAAAAACAATAGCGAATGGAAGTTTTTCAGGAGTGTCTTAATGAAATCAACGACGATATAGATGACGAACCATGAATTTATGGATAGGACGGCGAAACTAAGGCACAATCGTCTCAGTGTAAGCATTCTGGATCGCCTAGACCGAAAAAGGTTCGACAATCAAACGTGAAGGTTAAGTTCACTATGTTTTTCGATTTTAATGGCGTAGTGCATCATGAATTCTTGACCACAAGGTCAATAAGGAGTACTGCCAATAAGTTCAATGCCGTTTGTGTGAAGCAATCCGAAAAAAACGCCCGGATGTATGGGAAAATAATCATGGTTTTCGCACCACTATAATGCACTTGCTCACACTTCATTGCTTGTTCGTGAATTTTTAGTTAAAAACAATACTATAACGATACCCCAGCCTCCATACTCACCAGACATGGCTCCGTGTGACTTTTTTCTATTTCAATAAATACAGAGGCCTTAAAGGGCTGTCGTTTTACAAGCATAGATGACATTAAAAGCGCATCGCTGAATGAGCTGAAGACTATCCCAAAGATCGAGTTTAAGATGTGTTTTGAGGATTGAAGAAGGGTTGGTACAAGTGCATAATATCTAATGGGAACTTTTTTGAAGGCGATAACATACAAATGTTTGTAGACAAACAAATAAATCATTTTTTCAAAAAACGAATATTCCCGTTATATTTTGAACACAACTTCTATGAAAATTCGGCTTATCATAACCGTTATGTTATCACATTATTTTTATAGGTTGGTATACAATGCTCAATGTTACTTAGGTCTCTCTGGAAGAGTCCTCACGACGCACGACTATAGAATGTACATCCATCGATAGCAATGCATGGCGCCGGCCACAACTGACATAATGATATCTGCAGACTTGGTATACAAAAAAAATTATTCTAAAATCTTAAATTATATTAATACATACATGTAAAATTAGTAATTATGCAGGTATATATTTCTGCTAGTAATTACTAATCACTAATGAAGTCGCATCGATTTGAGATTTTTGAGGCTACAGTTACGTCATGGTGAATGATTGCCGCGGTAATTAAGCGACGAGCTGCGGCTTGACCAATGCACTTTACCGCTATTAAACATTTACAAGAATGAACTTTTTTACTAGGAATTCAAAAGATATGATACGACGAGTTCACACAATTATTACTTTAGACCGGCATCGGTATTTTAATACAAATATCAAACTCTAGGAATCTATGCGATCATATGTCAAGGTATCTAACGCCTAGTTAGCATTTTCAAGTGACCTTCAACGTTTTTCAATAAGACGACTTAACAAAGATGTTACCTATCTATGACAACTTCCTGGTACTAAAATTTTGACTTTAATATGAAACTCTTTATTTAATTTTTCTCATTAAACAATTAATTTATTTGTCAAGCTTACCAGAATAAGATTTTGAATTCATCTTAGTCTATAATTAATATCATACTGGTATAGACTAAACTTCAATGGTGCATTAAAGATTTAAATGATTTTTTTTTAAGAAAAATTATCATTAATACCATCAAATCATATCTTATTCACGTAATTATTTTTTAAATTTTCATCATTAAGATTATTTTAAGTTTGTTTGATAGAATTCTAAGTTTTTTTATTTTTCAAATCAAATTTGTTTCTCTTTTGATACGCTGGTTTATAGTATATAATTGGTATCTTTAAACGTGTGTATCTCTTTTATGATTTTCTTGAGGATTTGCTTAATGTAATTATTTTAAGCTCTAAGCCTATGCCAAGTTTCAAAACCTCATTTGAAAATATAATGTAGTACAACTTAAAAGGTAAATAGATTATAAAACTTTTTAATTTCAAAAAATACACATCTAAATATTGTATACAAAGTTTCTTTAACCTTAGTTGCAAAATAATATTATAAATCAAACTTAAACATCATTAGCAGGATTTTATTATCTTTTGATATATGCATAATGTTATAATAAGAAAATTACAACTTTACAGACTCGACAAAAATACTGAAAACATTTCAATTACGCTTAAGAATAAAACTTTGTACCATTTCTTCGTATATAAATATATATATATATATATATATAATTCATAAAGTAACTTTTATTTTCAGTGAATTTTGCTATTTTAAAAAAATGTGAAAGTTTTTCATGTGGTTTCGTAAATCCAATTAGGTTATGCTCTACATATGTATTATTTTACAATGAGTTTGGTTTTCACTTACGATAAATAATTTAAAGAAATACAGTTTTCTCATGAATAGCGCATGTCTAATAAGAAGTTTCTCTATTACAGAATGATTCTTTTAACGCTAGCCATTTAAATTCATTTAAAATATTAAGTTATTTGAAAAAAAAAAATGTTCGGCCTTTGTTAGTTACATATATATTTTAAATTACCCGTTATAAAATAATTTTTAGGTTTATCCTTGATATCTTATAGTAGTTTCAACTTAATCTTTTTTAATGGAAACATACATATAAAATTAGCTTATTAAATGGGAAATAATTTAATTAAGAAAATGACTGGTCGATAACAACTTTTGGATCAGTACTTCGGAAATTATTCACCTTTTTTAAATCTAAGAGGGAGGAAGAACGACCAGGAAAAATTTAATGATAAAAATAGCAGCACACACTCTTCAACTAAAATTATTACTTTAAAATGTTAATAAATAAGAAAATTTGAGTGGTTAGCGATAAAAGAATCATTCTGTATATACTCAAAAGTAATTCATCACAAGACTGCGCATTTTTGTTTAATTTTACTGAATACTTTCTGAATAATCAAAATATTTTCCACTTGATTTTTTTGAGTTTTAAAAACTATAATTTGTTTTCTTATATTTATGTCTTATTCAAAAAAATCGATGGAATATGAAAAACCATGTTCAAATCCTATGAAATTTATTAACAACAATTGGAAGTCGGGTATATTTATTAAATAACTAGAAATATTGAAAAACTAACCAAAAAATGCACAGTTAATTAATTATACAATAGCTGGCGCAATACACTACTGTTAAAGGTGATGGTTTTTATCTTTGGCGCAAACGGTCCGTATGAATTCGCTGAAAATCTCAATGCCTGGTTAATTCGGTGTAAATGATTTTATACGCCGCCACTGTGTTATCTATGCAATAGATTATGTAATAAATCCATTCGATACTCAACTGTAATGGTGTACTTTAAGGATTTTTCTCCGCCTGTCCGATGGACACTTCCTGTACACATTTATATTGTGTGTGTATTATGTACGTATATATACAATGCAGTAATGTTCCGTGCCGTAAAAGTCGATACAATCTAAAGTATTACGCCCGACCAGTCAGCTAATCTATGACGACCATCGCGTTTTAATGGGCACCCTTTGCCAATTAACTATATGCGACAAAAACTTTTCAAAGTACGAGAGGAACTCCTAATTTCCTGTGGCAGTAAAAACGGGAGATAAAAAGACCGTTGAACTCGATACTCAATACAATTCAATATTTCTTAAAACCAAATACGCGTTTAATGTAGTGTGTTACAATAAAACATAGACGTTTATGTGAGTTGTTATCGACCCAAAATTGATTTTCATTTAGAAAATATTTTTATCGTAACAATACTACGTATCGAAAAAAGTTGTTTTCATTTAATTATTTTGAATTATTAGAAACAAGATCTGCAAAGTATTTTTAATGACTCGATAAACTTTTTTAATACTCTTTGACCTCTTCAATATAACATTTTGTTAAGAAAAATTTACATTGGTCAGAGGCAGACCTTTTCTTTAATTTTAGTTTATTACAAAATATGCTAAATATTTTAATTATAACTTAGAATATGGGCACAGCTTTAAGGATGTTTTTTTTATGAATTGATTTTAAATGGCATAAATTATTGTTGAATTATTCATATTCTGTTATTAATAGAATTTTCATTCTATACGATTTTATTTAAGCAAATTAAAATGATTGAAAATTAATTGAATTATTCCGATTGAATTATTTATTTTAGAATGTTTATTATCCTATTATTTGATAAGGAATTTATATGGACGAGTTAAATGTTTAATACTCAATGTTTTACACATTGTAATTGATTCTGTACTTTACATCTAATGACGTTTGCATTCTGAAAAACGATCAGACGCATTTTAAGACGTTCTACTCTTTTTTTCAACTTTAAATTTAATTAGTCATGTTTTATCAATTACCTTCATTTACATTGTAAAATATTTATATATTAGCACTGTTTTTATTATTTTTTTATGCGCTGTTCTCGGGGGATAACGAATTAATTAAGTACTTTGGGGTTATGTATGGCGTATGCAAGGCAGGATCCGTTAGGAATGGGTTTTGGCCTCGATTCCTACGCTAACATTTTATGTAGTATTATGAGATCAACGCGCTCAACTTGGTCCCTAAAAAGGACCGGCTTTAATCTCGTTTTACAGACCCTCATCTCACGTTTACCTGCCACATTCACCAATGATAACGTTATTTGTGTAAAACCTTAAGGACTCTTTATTCTCATTATTTTCAAGATATTTAATCCGAGTTGAACGTGTGTTGTATTAATATACAGTTTATTTTGTCGGATTATACATAGTCGTAAATTATCTAAAATCAACTGTACATAAGTTCAAACGAATTCACATGTTCGCAAAAACAAAAAAGTTTCCTCTTTCGAGATTTTATGAAATGAAAACACAAGATTGATCGACTCAGATTACTGGCTGGTGTATACATTGAGTCAGCACAAAAAAATGGAATTTAAATTCCCATTAGACTGTTACTGCCTCACAGATACTTAAATCCTTTCACATATTGTGTTTCGTCATAGTCAGTAAAACAAATGCGTTTTTAACTACAAAAATTGGAGTAGATTATTTTTTGTATTTTATATATTAAAATACATCTGTATTAAATATCGGTGAGTTTCCTTTAAATCCGATAGAAATTACCCGCGGCGCGTTATAATAATTGACGTTAGTATGTGAAAAATATATAAAAAATGTATTTTTGCTCTAGGGCTTAACATAAAATACAAAAACATCAATACAAGCGTTAGATAAATCGTACTTGACCTGCAGATGTTGTGGTGGAGTATTAATTTTGTATTCAATCGGCGTGCTGAATGTTAAATTTATATGTATATATAATATGAAACAATAATACAGCTGATGAAAATAGGGTGTCGCCAGAGGGGAGTTGAGATTTTTTATTTTTTTTCGACACTGTATAATTCTTTTTTGTTTCCATCTATAAAAATAATATCTTCTTAAAAGTTGTAAAAAGCATTTCACCGAATTCTTCCAAATAAAGTTGTCCTACTACAAAGACTATCCTTAAGCACAAAAAACAGAACGAAGAAACTTCAAAGAAATAAAGATTGTTTGTTTAATTTACAAATACTTGTTTTTTTATTCAAATAACACAAATACTTTCCAATCATTATTAGTAATCTCATGGTTAATATTTATATATACCATAAAATAATAATCGACGAATTATTATTTGCAGACATCAAACAATGGAAAAATCTACATTTGCGTACTAAGTTCATATTACGAACAATTCCCGTGGACTTTTATTTTATATAACAGCTGTTATTTATGCTTTATTCTTTTCTTATGTAGAGAAATTATCTTAATGTTTGTGTTTTTTAATATCAACTGCTTGATGATTTGAATTTAGATTTTGTAAATGTTTCATTACGCAGACTTCAAAATTACTTTGGCTCGAATTTTTTTCTTTTTCCCTTTGTTTAAATAAATAAAGTGTATACAAGTTTTTTATAAGAATTTTTTAAATAAATCTCTGAGGTAATGGTGATGAATTTTAAATAATATTTTATATCCAACTGTACTCTAATTTAATTGCTTTCTTTAGTCCTACAGATTTATACAAAGGCTCGAACAATAATGGTACGATTATATTTAGCTTCGCACCAACTATTGTTGCACACTCAAGATAAAATATAAAATTTGAATGCAGTCCATTTGAAAATATGAAACTATAATTATGATTAACGAAAGAAAACACAGAGAACATCTAAATATTTGACTAAAATTAATTTTTTTCTCATTTATAAAAGTGCTATCTAATAATAATGTAACTTCAATCGAGTGGCTTTATAAAAAATAATAATGTAAAAATTATATCTAACAATTTCTCAAAAAAAAAAAACAAAAATTAAAACGCTAATGCATAATATTATATTTAGTATCACTTTAAAATAAAAATGTTTTGATTATTAATGGTAATAAATTTTCATTAGAGCATTTTAGTTTTAAAATTGTTATGTTACTATTTGGAATTTATTATTTTATGTTGAGTTGTCTTACTATTTAATCAACACAATAAAAACTTCAGAATAAATAGATATTTAATGAGTTAATCAAAAATTGAGAATTAAAAAAATTGCGTTTGACCTTTTTTTACTCCAAAGCATCAATTGATTTTACAAAGTTATAATACTTTGTAAAATCAATTAATAAGGTGAGAATTTAAAGGGAAATTTAATATTATATTAACGGTGTTTTTAAATCGTTTATTAAAATATTTGATGAAAAACTTAATGTTGTTGTTTTCGTTTCATATATATACAGGGTGTTCAGTAAGTCAGGAAACGGGTTTCTATTGTTCTCATTGATACAAACAATGAGAACAATAGAAACCCGTTTCCTGACTTACTGAACACCCTGTATATATATAAGTATCAGTTATAAAAATACAACAAAACATCGTTAATAAAGCCACAATGTTACGGTAATTCAAAATGTAATACAAATTGTTGAAAACTGTATAATTAAAGTGTGAAACTTTACTCCCCCGACAGTCGTTGAAACAAAACGCCATCGTTCATTTAAGTAGAATGAACGTTTTTTATAGACTTTTGTTACTTAAAGAAACAGTTGTAAACAAAATAATTTTACTTATTACTCATTTGAAATTGTGACTTTTAATAAAACTCCAATTTTTATAATAGACAATATAAATTGATTAACCATAACTGTAAGCTATGAACTAAATGTTTATTCCGATTTCAACAGCCAGTAGTCAAGTTGTCCAAACAATTTTATGTTTACCGAAAAATATTTTATTTGTAATGACAATTCATTAATTTAAAAATAATTAAAAGTAATAATTACCTGCATAAATCCTCCTTGACAATATGTTCCATTGACCAATACACCAAACTTGAATTTTTTAAATCTAATTCTTAATATGTAATCTTTTGGTGTTCCTTTAAAGGAACGAAATCGGTAAGAACAATAAAGTGGTTTTCCAATGTTGAATGGAGTCACTTCAGGACTAGTTATATCTTCGTAGATGTCAACAGTTTTGTTGCAGTGATCAACTCTACCTAATAATAAAGAAAAAAAATATAATTAATTATTTACAAATTTTAGCTTCGATGCGAAGCTGAGAAGGTATTGGTTTTACTATGATGTGTTTTTTTTTTTTTTTTTTTTTT
>NW_026099575.1:31109655-31110029 GCF_025091365.1 Daktulosphaira vitifoliae
AAAATCTAACACTTAACCTGCTCATTGGGGGGGATTTAAAATAGCAACTTTTTTACAAAAACTAACATTTTCAACTTAATTTTTGAAAATGTTCCGGAAATACTGTGTCCTTTAACCATATATAAAATTAAAGTTTATTTTATGTAAAATAAAATGGAAAAAAAAAATTGTCCCGACGACCTATCTTCTATGCGCAAATAGCTACCGTATTCAAAAATATGCTATTTTTCTATTAAAATTCTAGGTTTTGTATTTTATTTTATTTTAAAATATCTTATTAGGAGAATATATTGACTTTCATGAATATTATATAATTTAATTGACATAGAATAAAGTTCATAAGACATAAGAAATTAAACTTATTAAATTTTTTT
>NW_026099575.1:31110227-31110779 GCF_025091365.1 Daktulosphaira vitifoliae
TATGTAATTAGTAATAATATAAAAAATTAGAACTGATAGATAAAGTCTAATTGCATATTTGAAAACAACGCGAAACTTTGATTTAGAAAAGTATATTTTTGCTTCTGATGAAAGTTCCTTGAAGTCCAGTGCATTCATTTATAGTAACAAACAGTTTTTATTGAAATTTATTGTATCAAGCCCTTTAAATTTTTATACACGTAAAAATAAAGCAAAATACAACTTCTTTATTATTTTTATAACTTCTCCGTTTAAATTACAATATTAAATTATTGAATATCAATTTCATACTAAATTTAATAATTATAATTAGTATTTATTCATATATTATATTTTAAAATCAAAGAACTACTAATNTTCATATATTATATTTTAAAATTAAAGAACTAACAATTAGGATATAATCAAAGAAATAAGAGTTGATGTTACTTTTGGAATAATCCACCAATTTCTCTAAATGAAACACTATCTACAGATTTGCATCGAAGCGTTTCTTATGATAGTGATTTTAATCACTGTCAGATATCATCTATACTTGTCCCATCTATGCCT
>NW_026099575.1:31110886-31231619 GCF_025091365.1 Daktulosphaira vitifoliae
TTTTTTTTTTTTTTTGTATCTGTTATCACTTTTTCTCAGCTCTCACCGAACCGATACGTCAAAAAATCTTTCAACGATACGTCAAAAGATCACAAATCGTATCTAGTTGAAGGCATTACCCTTAAAAATTGAAATATTTTTCCTCGTTCCCCATAAATGGGGGAAATATCCAAAAAAATTACAAATTTAAAAATCGATAAATGTTGTCATTTTTTTCTTAAAACTTCCATAACTTTTTTTTTTGTGTTCTTTTTTAGTTTCGGGAAGGTTATTATATTAGCTTTTAACATGAACCTCTTTTTTTTTTTAATTTCCATATCATTCATTAATACTTATAATAATGATTTTATATAAAAAAGAGTCAAGTTCTTTTTTGATAAAAATTAGTTAATTATGTAATCATATTAACCTTAGATTAAAATTTGTTTTGGATAAACGTGGGAAGTAAAAGTCCAATATTAGAGACACTGGGTCTCATATAAAATTAAGCCAATGGCTATAGCCATTGATATTTTATTAAAAAACAATATTTTTCAATTCATTTCTTAATGAAATTTATTGTCATTCTATAGACAATTAAAAATAAAAATTACTGGGTATCTAAAATACATTTTATATCTTCTCTATAAATAAAACAATAATAAACACCAGAAGAATATTAACTATTTTGAAAATCATTGTATGTAATGTTTTGTACATTAATCATGAAACACCATGTTTGGTAATAGCTGAACTTTGACGACTGTGATAATTCATTCACGATTTTAAAATTACATTACTATATAAACACATTTAAGCGTGAGTGTTGACGAGAACTGTTGTAATATTCGCTTCCCACAGGATGTTTCAATATCCCTGCAGTGATATGTTGGAGGGTTCTGTGTGATTAAATTTAAAGGGTCTCGAGTGAATCAGTACACAGAGCTATGGGACAATACCTACCACTACCGCCGGTCGTTAGGAATACTATTGAAACTAAAGTCATTAGCCGGTAAGTGAATGTTACTATTGTTGGTCTTTTTTTTATTGTTGATGATTTCTCCAGTGGCCGCTAGAGAATTCACAGAAAATGTACTAATCGTCAAAATATAGCATTAGTTCAATGCTTAAAAAATAGAAGCATCTACAAAATAAACAAATTATGTTTGTCTAATTTTATTTACTTCCTATGCTTAACACATAAATGGTATGTGTTGTTGTAATATTTTACAACTATAATCAACGGGCTTACACAAAAAGTAGAACTAAAAAAAAATTATTTGCTGATTTTACGTCATAAAATAAAGAAAACGTAGTCATTTTTACTTTATACTTAGAGAAAAACATTGTACGTCTACCGTTTGACCATAATACTTGGAAAAGTATTTTTTTTATATAACAATAAAACCAAAGCGTAAAACTTTAGATTTTGTTTAAAAATAGTTAGCTGTTAGTTGTACAAACGTAGACATAATTTAATATTGACTGACAAGAAAGTTTCATATTGCTCATAATACTTATATATTTTACAAAATTATTCGACCAAATTGAAGCTACTCAATAATCGTATTTATTTTCTTTTTATCTCGTAAATAAAAATTTCATACATTTTCAAAGTTTATGCTTATTTATTTTAATCAAGTTTAATAACTATTATTAAATAAAACAATATAGAATTGTTGGTGGACAATCTCTCGCGAGAATACAAAATTAAATCTTTATAAATCACTGCAAAATCAACGTTCATTTTGTGCTTAATTGTCTTATTAAAAACAATTAATCTCCTATGTTAATGTTTCCGATAAGAAGGTAAGTCAAGGTACACAAAATGAGAATGAACAACATTGTACCTGATCTTGTTGGTAACTTATACAACAACAGTATGCTCTTCACGGGTCATAAACAATAATGATGTATTATTATTAGTTGGCCATAGTGGTCGGCTTGTAATTTATGAAATACATTCAAACATTGTTTTTTTAACCGAGGAGTTTCATAGTAATCTCATTTTCAACAATTAATGGATTCTCCTCAACAACAAAAAAAAAAGGTACCTCACTAATTAATTTTAACCCCAAAACACTAATGTTATAATAATGTATATCACCTGAACCCTATATAATATCCACGCTATAAATAAAAATCACAAAAAAAAAATATTTGTACAAAGTGTTTTAAAACTTAATTAATGGAAATTTTTAATTGATTGTTAAAATATGTATTAATAAATCTTTTATATGCATTTTGTTTATTTATGTAAACAAACGTACAATTAGCTAAATATTAATCAAATTATATAAAAATATGTGTTTGATGATTTTTCTTTAAACACGATACTATGAGTCGTGTTGAATAAAAAAAAAGTTAATACCTAACTCTAGTAATCCATGTAAAATGTAAAAAAAATCACGTTCTAACGGATTTCGTGCTCGGTGCGTTTTTGGAGTTTTCTCACATTTATTTAGGTACTCTCAAAAACTTTATTTCCTCCGTACCCTAGAGACTATTACAACGTCTTGATCTTTTAGATATATGCTCTATTTTTAGTTCGTTCTAACTTGTTTCCAAATAGTGTTATTTTACTTTTTCTAATATACACATATATTAGAATTTTTTTTTCTATTATTTTCTTTAATCTATTCTAAATCATCGTTATGTATCTATGTGAAATCAAGTTGTATCGAAATAGCATTCGATTTGTTCACCTAAGAAATGGTATACTTATAAATAATTTATATACATTTTTAAAACCTCGGGAAATATTTTTATGAAAAGAAATTTTATGGCCTTACGCACAATTGACGATTTAAAGGTACATTTATGTTATTTTTTGCCATTAGCTTCACCTTACTTTTTTTTTTAACTAAAGGTTTCTCATTTGTATCTCATTTTTAACTGAGATTGTTATATTTAATTTTAATTGTAGGTTAAAGAGTTCGATATAATTTAGCTAAAACTACAAATGCATAAAAAACAATTCTTTTGTAAATAATATTTTGTAATTTGAAACGGCTCTTTCTGAATAAGTGAACAAAAATAACACGTATTATAATAATCAACTTTTATAGAACAAATTGAAGTCGTATAAAGAATCCGTCTTCAGAATATTAAAACCAGAATTCCTTAAAAAAAATAACAAAGCTGGGATGAATTGCAAAAGTTTAAAAAAAACCATTTATCATTATTCATTTTAGAAATGTCAATGACATGTACGATGATGCTATATATATTCCCGTGTACATACAATGTAGTAATATTGTTAAAGAATGAATAATAACTTCTAAAATATTTATTCAATAGTCCATTCTTTTTTTCTTTGTTATAAAATGGTATGTGAACTGGAAAAACATACATTATGATACGATGAAAATAAATGTTGCTAAATTTTACAGTCTAGTTGATCACAAATATTTTATCAAATTTTAAAAAATAATTCAATTATATCTTTCCAAAAAACTATTTAAATAAATGGATTTTAGTATATACTCGAGAAAATGTGAGCATTTATTTGTACTGAATTACAAATAGCAATATTACTCTTAATACGAAGCATTGAAGGCATTGATTTTTTTTATCGATTATGTGCGCATCATTCAACAAATAAATAAAAATTACTTAAATTATATTACAGATATATTTATAAGCATTTTGAAATAAATGTAATATTTTTGTCTGACATTATAAATTTTATCAAAATTTATAAAATTATTAAATTATAATGTTTACTGCTAGTATTTGTAAAAAAAAGAATAATAAAAAAGAAGACAAATGTGCAAAGACCTCCATAGAAAAGTTTGATGGAAAGAGCAAAATGTATTTTTTTAATATTTGATTTCTATTTTGCCACTTGAAGGTTGGGTAACTGGGACCCAGACAAGGAACCGCGATTTTTTGAGGGCTTCGACATAGATACAACAAAAAATAGCTTAACTTTCTCATTTAACGAATTAGCTTCTCAAAAAATACCTTGTAGGTTCTTATATACATATATATATATATATATATATGGGTGGCCCTCAAAAATCGAATGTCTTTTTTTTTTTTTACGCTACCCCTTAATTTTTTTTTAATGGTCAAAAATTAAATTAAAAATTAAAAATTATTAATAACAATTAAATTAAACTGTTAGGTTTGTAATTAATCATTAATTAACTGTCCATAAAATAATAAATCTAATATAATTATCGTACTTGGCATAAAAAATTAAACTTCTAGAATCTTTTTTTAAACGAATTTGTGTTTTCAAAAAATTAAATGAAAATAAATAA
Source organism: Daktulosphaira vitifoliae (assembly GCF_025091365.1). Taxonomy (NCBI): domain Eukaryota; kingdom Metazoa; phylum Arthropoda; class Insecta; order Hemiptera; family Phylloxeridae; genus Daktulosphaira; species Daktulosphaira vitifoliae. The sequence goes on from NW_026099575.1 coordinate 31,115,134, forward strand.
TTGAAAATCAACAAAATCAGTTATAACGTATTTTAAGACTTTTACATGTTTTTTTACTGTATGTAGTGTTTTTGTGGGCTATTTATTGAGAAAACAACATTGAAGTTATTATTTTTGAATTTCTTGTAAAATTTCCTTTACTTGAGTTTTACTTTTATTATTCTAAGTTAAGAGAAAAAAAAGTTATGAGACATAGATCAGTTATTTCTATTAAATTTGACTCTTCGACTCAACTTAATAGGCCCGGGGGCACGGGTTAACCTTAACGGATCGGTCCCAAATTTTGCACAGCTCATTTTTTTGACCATTAAAAAAAAAATTAAGGGGTAGCGTAAAAAAAAAAAAGACATTCGATTTTTGAGAGCCACCTAATATATATACAAGGTGTTCAGTAAATAAGGAAACGAATTTCTATTGTACTCATTGTTTGTAACAATTTAACTGTTTCCTAACTTACTGAACACCCTGCATAGTACATATATAGTATTTTTTCGGATAAGAAGAAAATACAATTAGCATTTTCAAAAATATTTTTTGAAAATTAAAATGTATAAATAAATGATTTTTGGCAGTTTTATGAATTATTTATACAATTAAAAGTCTCTATAGATTTAATAAATAAAAACCAAACTTACATAACATTACTCTATAAAAAACATTGTGCTATTTAATTTGGCATTTATACTGTAATTTAATAAAAATAAAATAAAACTATAATTTTATTAAAAAAAAAGAATTTTGCAAAATTCTATAATATATATGGATTATGAAAATTATCTAAGTAAAAAGTCAAAATAGGGGTTCACAACCTCCTTAGCGTCTCTCGTGAACGCCCATAGAAGTATGTTATATTTAAAATAAACAAACGAGCTTTGGAACATTAATATAATCTCGGTATATCCTGCTTGGAATAACTATCATCAGTTTTTATCCCTCTTATTGAATACAGTCGTGTAGTAAATTTGCCTATGCGACGTGCCGTGTATTGAAAATCGAACATTCGTTTTTTGCGTGCAAGAAATGTAAAAACGACATTTGCGCCTTTATGACAGCAAATCGGAATTTAGATATCAAAAAATATACTCTATTGGTTTAAGAAACATAAATAAATTAAGAGCGTATCGAATCACCATTCAATGAAATAATTTAAGGATTACGTGGTTCAAAAAAATCTATTTTTTATCCAATTATTTATAACCAAAGGAATAGTATAACCATCGTTAGTTACATCATTGTGTATTAAATATAAATATTTTGTTGTCTCCTCATTAAAGCAGTTTAGATCCATTGTGGCAATAATCTCTCAGATATTCGAAAGATTGCATTCAATACATTCCTAATAAATGTTAATATTTAACTGTATTTAACATGTTACGTCTTATTTTTTTAATCAGTTCAAAAGCAATATACTAAAAAACAGGGGTTCAAACATAATTTTAGAAATTACTTTTGTGCGAAAGCAAAATTTTAATTTATAGTTGAATTAAGGTTTTTATAAATATTTCATAAGTCATGCGTGTTTTAATTTTGAGTAGAGAAAGTTATGCGGGTGAGTTCACTCAAACACAACTTTCTCACGTGATAAATTTGCTAAATCCTCGTGGGACACCTTGTATAATACAGATGACAGGAATTAAACTCTAGTATTCAAAGTGTATTTCTGAGACACAACAGCTGAATTTTATAAAAATACCCACTTATTCTAGAATTATTTTAATACTTGACATTTGTGGGCGCCCAAGTTCTAACTCAGTGTCCCTAAATTCAAAATAAATAATATGAATTACAAAAAAATGCTGTAATTAATTTATAAATTCGAGGTTATCAATCTAGTAACACCCTTGAAAATTATACTTTTATTTATAAACTTTTTTTTCGGCGGAAAAAATAAATAAAGGCTTTGTACATTTATCGTTATTGGTTGTTTTTTTAATCTATATTTAGCCGGAATACGGTACAATAAATAGAAATATAATATATACGATGTGTATGCTTTCACATAAAACCATAAATTTAACAAAAGGACCAGGAAGTTAATAAACCCTCTGTAGCAAAAGGTCGTTTCACATAAACACGGTCTGAATGGGAAACAATATTTTTTATGAATTTTAATTTATAAGTTTTAGTCACAACATTTAGATATTAAGATACATTATAAGAATATAAAAAAATATCTTGTGTTATTGTTAAACTTTTAATAATAAATTTATCCAATGCTCAGATTTAATAAAACGATAATGCAAAAACTCCTAAGCTTATATTAAAAATGAAATATTTTGTTCAACGATATAAATCATTTTACAATTGAAGGGAAGGAAGAGAAAAATATTTTATTGTAGGCACTTTGTAATGTAATTCTATTTCAACGCGACTATTATTCGGTATATTATTTACTCAGTCGATTAATTAATTATTTTAAATCGACAAATTTGAAATTACACTGAAACTTAAATATAATTTTAATATTTACAGTTTTTTATTGGCAATATCTAAAAATAATAATTAATCTATGTTTTTGTAAGAGAATTTCTCCCTTCATACATAATAGACCAAATGAATAATTTTGATAATTAATCATATCTATACATATGAAGTAATATTCTACTTAACTAACTAATTTGAGTATTTAATAATAAATTAAATATTAACCTTTCACAGAGGTCCCAGAATCTGCTTGTGTAGTATCCAACGTCAATAGAAACCACACGATTAAAACGCTGTACAAACAATAATATATATTCATTATCGACGTGTTACTCTTGGCAGTATCTTAAATTATAACTGATTTATGTACATTAAAGAAACTGTTAATGAATTATTTCGTAGTAAGCGCCATCATTCAAATTATATAAAGCACAGCCTATCTGATGTATTAACACAGCTGCAAATTGGTACCCCTGAAAAAACAAAAATAACATGTTTTTAATATAATATTATTAATTTACTTTTTTTACCAAATTTGCTAATTATTAAGATTTTAATGATTCATATTTCAGTTAGGGGTACAGATTTTTGATGATTATTTTTTAATACAACCAATTTATATCTAAGGAATGGTATGCGTTAGTTTTGGTGGTACTTTTAAAAAGCACGTATGACTAATAAAAAATAAAATTGAAATTTTCGTAAAATTGGGTAGCTATAGTCATAACATAATTTTTAACAATTTTGTTTATCATAAAAACAATAACTAAACCATAAGTTAATATTATTTATTTGAAAATGTTTCTTATTTAGAGGAGACTTTATTTTATATCCACCTCGGAAGTGCACACAAATTATTATATACACATTTTGGTATCAAATGATTTTCGCTCACTAAATTTACGTACTCTAACTTTTTACTTTTTCGTGTACACATATTACTTCGGAGAACACTCTTATAAGCTTAAAACACATTCAGTGTGTTGTACTACACAAAAAAATAGTGGTCTTTTATATTAAACAACATAAATTTACAACGCATTTCTCCTAGACGTTCAAATTAGTAAATCACGAGAACACTCTGCACACGTTAAATTGATTTTTATGTTATTTTAAAAAACGGCGAGTCTTTGTTTTTTTTATTCACAATTACTGATTTTTAATTTTTTTACGTTAATTGTGTTGGTTTAGACCCATATGGTTCTAAAAATAATATGAATTTTTTATTGAATTATTTTTTTTATTTGATGTTTATATTTTATTTTGTTGGAATTGAACGAAAAAACAATATATATATTAAGAAATTACTTGTGATTTATTTTATTAGTATTTTTATTCAGTCTTCTTCAAATTTTTTTTTTTCAATTTTTTTATGATAACTTTAGTACGACATGATGATGTATTAAAAATGAAAAATATTCCAACATTATTATTATTCATATTATATACTTTAAGTTAATATTAAAACTGTTTTTATATTTTCTCATTTAAACACTAAAACTATTTCACTAAAACTATTCGTATTTTTCTTTTAGGTAAAAAAAAAAAATATATGAACGTTTTCATGATAAAACCGCATGTTTTCATTTTTCAAAATGATATATAAGAAAGAAAAAGATACACCATTTTTGTACAGCTAATAATTCGAATAGCTTTTTATTAATCTATAATTTCTAGAAAAAATAGAGATTTTTATTCCAAAAACACTTAATTTATTAATATTGTAAGGATGAATTTCTTGAAAAAAAAATTTTAAATGTCAACATGCGCGTTTTTTTTATAAACAGACAACGATAAGTAATTGACATAGTTTTAAACGGTAGGAGATTTTTTCAATTTCGATATAAAATATTTATTTTAACGAAAGATCCCATTTTTTTTTTCAAATTTTCGGTAGTATTTATTATTATAAAATATCAAATTAGCTAAGCTCAACATTTCAAATTAATGATTTAGAAGTATGCTGGTTAATTATATTTAATACAAATATCTTAAGATATCAACACGATTTTGAAAATAAATACATATTTATTTATTACTTATATGTAAAAGTTGTATAAATAATCATTTTTTTAACAATAGCATTTAAAAACATTTTTGCGATCAAAAACAACATGTTTGGTAAGATTGAAAACAATTTTCAAATTGAGTTTTAAAGTTTACAAAAGTATTTTAAACATATAATTTAATAAATTATGTTTAGAGTAAAATAAAATATATTGAAATAAAATAAATAATTCTTGCGAGTATCTAGTATTGGATATTGGAAGCTTTTAGTTGACGTTTCAATCCATTCAAACTAAACTATAGATACTTAGATAACAATCTTTAGTTTAAAAAGTTCAATGAGAAAAAAAATAAAGTTATGCTATAAATAAAAGGGGATACTTTTTGACTAAGATTTAAGTCTACGAGAAACGTTTTCTCAACAACAAAATACGCATATGTTGGTAATGATTTTGTAATACTTATCGAAGTATAGATACAATTCTTATACAGTATTTATTCTTTTTTGTGTGTTTTTTAGGAAGAAAAATTTTTGAGTTACTGGTTGATTCTATCTAAGCAATTAAGGGACACATCTTTTTAAATTTAAGTTAAACAAAATACACAAAGAAAAAATCAATAAAAAATAATTTATTTCATGTTTGCGAATAATGCACTTCTTTGATTATCAAATTCGAATTATCCAAACTTGAAAGCCGGAGTAAAAATTTGCTCCTCTTAATTCAAAGTTTGCTAATTACTTTTACTAAATTTTTTTTAGATTGAATATTTAATTAACGTGTAAATATAATGTAGAAATTGAACTTAAAGTTTTATAATTGTTGTCTTCGCAGTTCTCATTAACTGTTGTACTTAAAACACTTTCATTGTTATTATTATTATTTTGTTGGATATTTTTTGTTTTTTTTTTATCATTTGTGTTTATCAAATGTGTTATGAGTTATAATTACTATGTAAAAACAAAGGTCTTATTGCCCTCCGTCAATAGGGAGAAAATAACAATAAAATATTACAAACATTCCATTTACTTGTGTTTATTTTAAAAGCTGTTATTGAAATGTTACTAGATTGGAGGTTTCCGACAAAATATTAGATTAAAATAAAAGATGAAATACTATTTTGAAAATAATACATACGAAATGCGAACTATACAAATAACAGTAGCGACCGATACCTTTTTCGTAGTGCACGCGACACGATACTGAATTCACTAAACGCATGATGCTGTGACCCAAAGGAGAACAGGAGTGCTTTTCGGTTGGTATCTGTGTAAGTATCGCCGGTGTCAGTGTAGAGCAAACTGGAAAGCAAGTGCAGCGATTCTATTGTACCACGAGATTTTCCGTTGGTAACAGTAATAACTGAGGGTAAAAGTACTTTTTTCTGTTACTCTGTTTGATTTCTTCAAAACACAAGATTGGTAAACATAAATATGTCATAATGTTCTTGCGGTTAATACGTACAGTGCATCATTAGATTCTTTATTTTTTTATGGACCTTATTTTACTACCACAGCAACAGTGATATTGACAAGTCTAAAAAATATACCATAACCATATATTAAATATTAGATTCCCAACAATATAACGAGTTTACCTCTACCAAATTTGAGAGTATAACTCGATAACAAATTATGACTTGAGTTCAAAGCTCAAAGTTGACTGTACAAAAGAAACTATGTTGTAACTAACCATTAAAATATTGACCACAGTTTAAAAACATGAATGATATAACTCAAAATAGTTGTATAGTTGAAAGAACAATATCTCAGGAAAATGTCCATCATTTTTATTGCGATCAAACTTTAAATATCCTGAGGTTATTGTTTAAATTTGAAAATGCAAAAAATTAGAATATTAAGAAGCCATAGAAATGCAAAAATAAAAAGTGCTGCAAGCCATATAAATGCAAAGTTTAATGATTGTTTTTGTTTTTCTATGGATTCTTAACATTTTAGTCTTTTGCATTTATATGGCCTCATAATATTTTTTTTTTTTTGCATTTCTATGGCTTCTTAAAGTTTTCATTTTTTATAAATATGGATTCGCGATGTCTAAGAATGAAAAAACAAAAATATTTTAAAGCAAAAAACCAAAAAGTTAAGAAGCCAAAGAAAAACAAAAACAATCTTTAAATTTTGCAATTCTATGATTTCGCAGCACTTTTGTTTTTGCATTTATATGGCTTCTTGAATTTTTCATTTCAATGGCTTTATAATATTTTTGTTTTGTTTTTTTTTATATCTGTGGCTTTACGATATTTCAAAAATACAAAAACAAAAAAATTTAGAAGCCATAGAAATAAAAAAATTTAAGAAGCCATAGAAATGCGAAAAATCAAAAAGTCAAGATTCTAGAAAAATGCAAAATTTAAAGATTGTTTTTGTATTTTCGTTTATATGGCTTCGTAATATACTTATTTTTTGCATTTATATACTTTTCTATTTCTACGCTAAAATAATTAATAAGCTGTATAAAAGTAAAAGTAAAAATAAAAATATGAATTTTAGAAATAAATATATAAAACTTTTCTTTTAATTCTCTTATAATTCAAAATTCAAACTATTTATGAAAGACAATATCATTCATTCGCCATTTGTAGAATCTAAACTTCTCCCCTGTAATTTTTAAAATTACATGAAAATATCTTGTAAACCTTATTATCTAATGTCTTCATAATTAACAACAAATTATCTACTAAAACGTTTTATATCAAGCTCTTTAATTTTTATACACGTTTCCTACAAAAGTAACAGCTGCTTATAATTTTTCATAACTTCTTCTTAAAAATTATAATACTAAATTATTAAATATCAATTTCATACTATATTTAATTTCTATAATAGATATTTATTCATATATTATACTTATATAATCAGCGACCCCACTGTGCTAAGTTTTTTTGCATCTTTAGCTTTAATTTAAGATATATATAAAAGTGTCAGACCTTCCGGAACATTTTCAAAAGTTAAGTTGAAAAAGTTCTACTTTCTATATGCATTTTTCAGATTTGATCACCCCCCGTATATAAGCAAATAGTCTGGTTTAAAAAAAAAATATGTCGAATGAAAGATGTAAATACTACTTCTCATGAAAAAATTGTATTGATCATACATTTTTTAAAAAGTTATAGCAATTTAAAGTGAAAAATGTAAAATATAAAATCGAGAAATTTCACACAAAAATAGCATTTGGTAGCCATTTTCACCACGTAGACAAATCCAGAGGTCAAGTTTTTTTTTCAAATTAAAGTATATTACATTAACTTTAATTTAAGATATATATAAAAGTGTCAGACCTTCCGGAACATTTACAAAAGTTAATTTTTTGTAAAAAAGTTGTCATTTTAAATCCCCTCCTGTGGGGAGGTTAAGTGTCAGATTTACAAAAAATATATATCAAATGATAGATAAAGATATCAAGCATCTATAGAAAAAAAAATTATATTGATATGTTCATTTTTGAAAAAGTTACAGCAGTTTTTAGTAAGAAAATTGAAAAAATTTCGAAAATTAGCGATTTTTAAATTTTAAATTTTTTTGGAGGTTTCCCCCATTTACGGGGAACGAGGCAAATTTTTTCAATTTTTGAGGGTAATGTCTTCGACTAGATACGATTTGTGATCTTTTGACGTATCGTTGAAAGAAATCGGTTCGGTGAGAGCTGAGAAAAAGTGGTAACACACACAAAACATAAATAAATAAACACATCATAGTAAAATTAATACCTACTCAGCTTTGTATCGAAGCTAATACAACTTTTGTATTTAATGTTCTCGAAATAAATTGTTATTATTATCATATTTTATCCTTAAAAACATGATTACTTAATCATAATTAGGATATTATTAAATAAAACTACTGTTTGATAAAATATGCATTTTATTAAAGATGAAAAAAAATGTAGAACAAGTATTGTGTATTTTATTAAGTATTCAGTTTATCTCATTTACGAGGTAAAACCTTCGGTATTTAAAAGTTTATTATCCATTATCTATTATTTAGTGATGTATTTATGGGAAATCTTTAAGGTGTGAACCTCTCATGAACATAATACCATGTTAGTGAAGGAGGGAAACTCCCCACTACTCTAAGATCTAAAAGCTATCTAGACTCCACCTCCCTTATATTATCTAAATACACCACTCATATATGTATAGTAAAATATTATCTTAATTTCGTAATTAATCACACTTTTCGATCAAAAAATAGTTTTTAACTCAGCTTGTTGTAGGAACGTAGTCTGATCTATCTAGATTGTATCCTACTGTATTTTACACTAGAAATTTTTTTTCTATCCTCTCTTAATTACATAAATATTTAGGTATTTTTTACTTTTTAGAAGGTTTTAATCTGGGAGCCCCTCGCCTTTTTATAGAATAGCTAACTATCTAAAAAGCTGAAGGAAATTTCCTACTTTCCTTAACACAGAAACCAAACAAATATAATTTATGACGGGTTTCTGCATTTTACATATTACTTTATTTAAAATTAAAAAATTGTAGAATTTCGATATTTGACTGGTGTCTACTCTAAATGATATGTTTACATTCAAAAAATAAAAACTAACTCGTTTTTTTTTTATTCGACCATTAATGAGTTTCTGAAATAATCGATTCAAATCTAAATTGTATTTATTTTTATTTTTAATTTTACAGGTAATAATAACAAAAAAAAAACTCAACTTAATCATGGTTACTACTACTTTGATATAAAACACACATATATATATATATATATATTTATGTTCTATGAAAAGTTTCTAAATTTCAATGTATCTTTGCACTGGTGCTTTTAATTATACGACTGAAATGATTTGTATCGTTTTGGCTAAATGATAATTATTTCATCATTTACATGTCTTAAACGTATTAAATTTAATTAAATAAATAATTATACATGGAATAAATTTAGTGTAACATAACTATATACATTTTTCATTTCTTCAGCTTCGATGCGAAGCTGAGTAGGTATTAAAAAATTATTTTTTTCAACTTAACTTTTGTAAGTGTTTCGGAAATACTGACACTTTTATATATATCTTAAATTAAAGCTAATGTAATATGCTTTATTATGAAAAATAAAATTTTCATGGTAAAAACAGATATCAAAGTTAATAAAAATTTTATATTCTTAACTTTATAATGCTATAACTTTTTGAAAAGTGTATGGATCATTATATATTTTTTGAGGTAAGTACTATTCATAATTATATATTATTAATATATATATATATATTTATTCATATATTACACATCTAAATCATAAAACTTGTAATCAGAATATAAATAATGAAATAGGAGATCCTGTAGCTTTTGGAATAATCCATTAATTTTTTTAAATTAAACACTATCTACAAATTTGCATCGAAGCGTTTTTTATGATAATGATTTTAATTACTGTCAGATATCATCTATGCTGGACCCAACTATCCCACTGTGCTGTTATTTTTATATTTACTTGTCTTTATTATTTTAAACCCTCGGATTCTAGAACTCTGATATTACCTAGTCGCATTTTAACTTTATTTTTTTTTAATAACTGTGGTATCACAAGCTATTAGTTTAATTTTTTTTTATATTTAAATACGAATTTAAGCTAGTGTTGTTTAATATTATTTAGTTGACCCTATGTAATGACATTTAATGGTCAAACAAAAAATACATTCTTTTCTATTTGGATCATGAATTGGTTAAGATTAGTGCCAAAACTACAGTGAGTGGTTGCCTTTGCTACTGATAATAACTAGAGAGAACAAATTTGTATAGTGTCAATATTTTTACAATTAATTGTTTTTATTTCTACTTACATTTTCATTTTAATTTGAAATTTTAAAAATGGTGAGTCACACGAATATATAATTGAGTTAAATTTAATAGCATCAAAATTTAAAACTAGTTTAATATTAATTATTAAAATTTAAAAGTGCTATCATGAAGAAAAAAAAAGTGGTTGAATTTATTTGTACTTATTCAAACATTAAAATTGATTTGTATGTAAAAAAACAATATATATATATATATACGTAATTATTTACTAAAATGTCAGGATCACTAATTAAATACAATATTCTTAAATAATAATATTCAAGGCTTGATGAACAAAGAATACATTACAAATTATTATATATTATAATTAGCATTTATTTAGCTAAATTTGTAATTTTATAATAATTCTTATAATCTTTAAGAAATATAGAAATAATTAATTATATTTATATTTATTTTACAACATGTACATTAAAATGTACATTTTAATTCTTCGAATTTCTTATGATTTGATAGGGTTGAATGTTAGTATACTTCATCTATAATATAAATTCTTTATTTTTATTATAAATATTAATTTTACAAAATAAAGTAATGATATAGCTAATACTTGTAATATAAAATTCTGTGTAATTTTTTTTCTTACTGCCAATTGGATAATTGCCCATTTTAATAGTGATATAGGTTTTCTTTTATAATTGGCAATGACGCATAGAAATATACTTGATTATCAAAGAACCTTTTGTACCAAAGTTAATAAGATGAAATATTGTTAAATGCACTATTAACTTGTTAATCAAATAGTTATTATATAATAGTTGGTTACATAATAACTGAAGTGTCAATATTTATTGTTCTTCTTCATATTCAACTATATTTTTAAAATAATTTATAGCACTATTCTAAAAAAGCAATATCAAAAAAAAAAAAATATATATATATATATATTCGCCATTTCAATCATAGAAATATGTTTTTAAAAATTAAATTTTGGATTTATACAACATTTCTAAGATCGCAATCAACTTAAAATAGTGATAAATATACTACAGCAGTAAATTTTTCTATAATTTTTTGTACAACTCATAACACAATACACACTTGCTAGAAGTAGTTACTAAAATCTAAAAAAAAAAGAAATTTTTTTAATTTCGTTTATATAAAAGTAATTATAATTAAATTAATAAGAAGTTTTTTCAATCAAATATATTTATATAAACCAAGGAAAGACTGAAAAAGGCTAATACTTGGGTACATAAAATGTATAAATTTGTTCAACTCTTAGCAATTTTTGTGTATCTCGATAACCTTTAACTTTAAAAACTCACAAATATTTTTTTGAAAAATATGTATCTTATAGTTGCTAAAAAAAATTATTAATAGACAACAAATAATACGCATTTGTATATTTTAAAGTTTTTTGAGCAACAACATTATTTTTGTATACAATATTACTGTTTAATAAATACCTTTAATATTTTAAGGAATCAGAGGAAGCTGCAGTAAAAAAATTTCATAAAAGTGATTTCAAAATAAGATCACACTCTATTAACTACGTATCTTCTGATTATGAAGTGAGCATTTTAATTTAAAACATTTTTTACGATGTCGTGGAATTATAAGTAATAAATGCTACCTAATTGTATAAGTAATTCACATTATTTATTATTTGTGGATAAATGTATAATAATAAATAGGCTAAATTTAAACAATTACCCACAAAATAGAAATAGAATTATTATATAATAAAAATTGATCACTTGTGGCTAATTAATTAAGTAAAATTAAAACTATATTAAAAATATTATTAATTTAAAAAAACTAAAAAATATTAAAAATATTAAACTATTTGGTATTACTTTGGTAACATCTAAGAGTAATAATTTAAGAGATTTATTAGGTAACCCTAAAGATAAGGTAGATGAAGGGGGGAAATCAGGCATTTATAAAATACAATGTGAAAGTTGTAATAAATGTTACGTAGGACAAACAAAAAGAAATATAGGGGTCAGGTTTAAAGAGCACTTAAGAAATATTAAAAATCAAGAAATTGAGAAATCTCCAGTGGCTGAACATTTATTGACACATAATCACTCTATTAAAACCATAAAACTAATTAAAAACGTAAATAATTACAAAGAACTTAATATCAGAGAAGCAATAGAAATGTTTAAAAATAAAAACAATTTAATTAATTGGGATCTTGGCCCACTGAAAAATTCATTATTAAACTTGTGTAAACTGGCAAAATGTGATAATATTACTTAGTGATAACGTCACTAGGTGATAAGGTCACTAGGGGTATATAAGGGAGTTTTTTCTAGTCGGGGTGTCAGTATGTGTTTAGCGTTGATAATGGTAACATTGTTTCCGAAATACGTATCCGCGACTTTTCATTAATTTTTTTGTGGCTTTTGAGTTTAATATTTTTAATATTTTTTAGTTTTTTTAAATTAATAATATTTTTAATATAGTTTTAATTTTACTTAATAGAATTATTAATTAGTATTAAGTATAGCTAATAATAACTAAATATAATTTATTAATATATATGGTTATCTATCTATTCATTTAACTTATTTTGATTAATTATTATACCAGTAAGAAAAGCGTGTAACCTTAGAACAACCTTTTAATATTCTATAATATTTGTAAAATAGCTATGCACATTCTTCCACAGTACAGATAGCTCCATAGAATTTCCCGTAGAATCCCTATAAGTCAAATGACTCCTGAAGAGTACCTATTTAATTCCTATTGACTCTTAATATCCTGTGCTGACAAATTCTTAATAGAAACCCTAGAAGACATAAAAATGGAAACCCGTAGGATTTGGTGTAATCATAGATACTTTCAATAGGAAACCCTTTTCATTCCCTACACTCCTACAAACTAATTAACACTCAGATATTTGTATTAATTGACAGTAGTCGTAGAACTATGATATCATTATTTATTTAAATTAAAACTACATACATTTTTAATATTTACTCTATCTTGTCGACTTAAAATAAAAATACAAATTTTTTTTTTTCATAACATCTTTCAAAACTACAAATTTAAAACTAAATAATATTTTTCTTAAGATAGGATTCTCTAATAAGATGTATCATTTTTATTTATAAAAAAATTGATCACTTAGATAACACAATTAAATAACATCTATTATCTTATTATAAAAATTCACATGAAAAACTAAGTATCATTTTTTAAATTGATATATAACTTATTAAAAACAAAATTATATAAATATTTAAAAAATGTTTTTATCTCATAACAGTTATTAACCTTTTTTAATATAGAGTAGAAAAAGACTAACATAACCCTAATTCATCTCTACTCAATATTTTGAATTAGTTATAACTTCCGAAATAATATGTCAAAAATTGTAGTCGATCAGTTATTTTTTTAATTAGATTATTTTATAAGCTAATTAAATATGTATGTTTCTATTAAAAAAAACCTAGCACAATAGGGTCGCTGATTATATAAGTGTAATATATGAATAAATATTTATTATAGCAATTAAATATAATATGAAATTGATATTTAATAATTTAATATAGTAATTTTTTACAAAAATTGTATTTTTTTTTTGTTAAATTTCATGTCTGTTTTCACCATGAAGACAAAATAAAGTGCGAAATTTTTTTTTCCATAGTAAAGTATATTACATTAGTTTTAATTTATGATGTATATAAAAGTGTCAGTATTTCCGTAACACTTTCAAAAGATAAGTTCAAAAAGTTGTCTTTTTGAATCCTTCTTGTGAGCAAGTAATGGGTCAAATTTATAAAAAAGAAAAAGTTATGGCAATTTTAAGTAAAAAAAATTGAAAAAATATCGAAAATTAGCGATTTTTAAATTTGTAATTTTTTTGGAAATTTTCTTCAAAAATTGGGAGCGAGGGAAATTTTTAAAATGTTTGAGAGTAATATTTTCGACTAGATACGATTTGTGATCTTTTGATATATCGTTGAAAGAAATCGGTTCAATGAGAGCTGAGAAAAAGTGGTAATAGACACAAAAAAAATATAAAAACACATCATAATAAAATTAATATCTTCTCTTTTGTAAGGCAGCCCCTTCCATTTAATATACTTTTTGATTGATATTAAAAGCTGAAAAATATAAAACATTAACACTTATATAATTTTTATAATTTGTTTATAAATGGGGTACTTACCCTCACTCTTACATTGGACTATACGGTTTCACCTGAAATATAGACAAGTTAATAGAAGAAAAAAAGTTATAACAACACAAAAAACGATAAGTTTTTACACCAAAATAATATTTATTCTTTTACTTCAGGGGCTGTTTACATATATAGATACCTTAATTTTTAGTACATTTTTAGCTTTATTTTAACATATATTTGAAAATCAGAGTATTTTCATAACATCTTTAAAAGTTAATTTTTCCTGCAAAAGTTTATTTTTTGATTTCCCCCTGTGACAGGTAAAGGGTCAGTTTTAAACAAATTTTTTACCAGATGAAAGAGAAATACCTCAAGTAATTATATAAAAAAAAAGAGTTGGTGTCGTGGGACATGCGGTAGGAACAAAGTACCTTCGACTTGTAATAAACCAAAAAAATAAAATGAAAAATGGTGATAAATATTATATAGTAAAAAATATGATATGGGGATGTGAGAGGTGTGAAATATAATAAAATAATATAAAAAAATAAAGAGAATTAAGAAAGGTGAGTACACGGTGGCTAAACATATAAGGATAAAATATGTTAAATATCCCTACAAAATTCTATAATTTATCTTAATAGTTTATTATGAAAAATATTTGTTTATGGTTTAAAAGCATGAATAAAACTTATACTTACCTTATGTCTTGTGTCACGTAACGATATTTAACAATCCAACGTTGATTCTGTATTTCACACTACACGTTGTATAATCAATTTAATTATTTAGAAAACCGATTTAAATAATAAATTTTAAATAATACGATTTCGTTACACAAAATTTATAACTGGGTTTTTTTCCATAAAAGATTCTAAGTACTCTAAATTTTTATTATAAATATAACTTTATTAATGTACTCTTATTTAATTTTTGTTGGATAAGTATATTTTGAGATATTGCAATTTATTGAGATATCGACACCAATATATTTTAAAGCTTCCTATGAAACAAGATTCAAAAATATTTATAGCTAAGTAAAAATGTTATTAAGACCGTATTGTAGTGGTCCAATGTGTCCCTGCGCTGACGCCTTGAAAGGACGCGGAACACTAATTACCAAGACAATAACAGTCACAGTGGTAACAGACACAAAAAAAAAAACACATCATAGTAAAACCAATACCTTCTCAGCTTCGCATCGAAGCTAAAACGCAAATATAGTCCCAAAGAGTAATAATCTTGAGTAAAGTGTCACAAATATTTTGTATTTTGGAATTACCGTAATAACTAATTTTAATAAGGAAAATGAGTTTTTATATAAGGGAGTAGTGTAGTAATCTCTTGTGTGATCTTGGTAGCAGGACATCTTAATTAATTGTTAAATGTAGTTAACCACTTTTTTTCAGCTCTCACCGAACGAATTTCTTTCAACGATACGGTCAAAAGATCACATATCGTATCTAGTCGAAGAAAATACCCTCAAAAATTGAAAAAATTTCCGTCGTTCCCCGTAAATGGGGGAAACCTCCAAAAAAATTACAAATTTAAAAATCGCTAATTTTAGAATTTTTTTAACTTAAAACTGCCATAATTTTCTTAAAAATGATCAAATCAAAAAAAAATTTTTTTATAGATGCTTGATGTCTTTACCTATTTTTCAATTTTCTTACTAAAAACTGCTGTAACTTTTTCAAAAATGAACATATCAATATAATTTTTTTTTCTATAGATGCTTNTTAAATCAAAAAAAAATTTTTTTATAGATGCTTGATGTCTTTACCTATCATTTGGTATATTTTTTTTTGTAAATCTGACACTTAACCTGCCACAGGGGGGGATTTAAAATGACAACTTTTTCAACTTAACTTTTGAAAATGTTCCGGAAGGTCTGACACTTNTGTCTATCATTTGGTATATTTTTTTTGTAAATCTGAAACTTAACCTGCCACAGGGGGGGATTTAAAATGACAACTTTTTCAACTTAACTTTTGAAAATGTTCCGGAAGGTCTGACACTTTTATATATATCTTAAATTAAAGTTAATGTAATGTACTTTATTATGAAAAAAAAAATTTGACCTCTGGACTTGTCTTCGTGGTGATAATGGCTACCGAATGGTATTTTTGTGTGAAAATTCTCGAAATTATATTTTACATTTTTAACTTTATAATGCTATAACTTATTGAAAAGTGTATGGATCAACACAATTTTTTTATGAGTAATAATATTTTTTAATAATCCCTTTTTCAATCGACATACTTTATTTTAATCAGGATATTAATAAGGAACTAGCAGATCATGTATCTTTTGGTATAATACACCAAATTTTTAAAATTAAACACTATCTAAGGATTTGCATCGAAGCGTTTTTTTTTTTTGATAGTGATTTTAATCACTGTCAGATATCATTATACTTGATCCAACTAAGCTACGTCACCACTGTGACGCGACCCCCCTGTGCTGCGTTTTTTAATTATTATTTCATTTACAGATGAGACTAATTTTCTTGTAAACTTTTGGAGTTATACTTTTTTTGCATAACACATATCATCCCTGGCGTGGGTACTCTTACCGGAATCAGTGGCTTATATGTAAAAACATGTGAGGGCCGCAGAGCATTGGGTCTGGGTGGACCCCCAAACCTAGGCGAATTCTCATTATTAAATATTAAATTGATCAGTTTTACATGATTCTATTTCCCGAAATTAACATGCTACAAAGGGTGGTGGCCTTCTTTCACGTGTTATGGAGTCAAAGATGGTCCATAGCTAAGCCAATGATGGATAGGACGGGTATTATGACAGAATAAGCAGAATGGACACTGATAAAAATTTACTATTTAAATAATTAAATTAAAATTTAAGGTCAACATAAGGAGGTGATTAGAATCAGTCAATCATTTTTATGTAGATATCAGTGTGATCACTTTTTAAAAATAAAATTGTGTGTACCAATTTCAAAATGTAAAGTAACAATTTTAATTATGGTATTGATGTTTTTTTTATGTTTTTGAACGTTTACAACACTACATAAATATTTAAGTATTTAATATATTTGAATATTATAATAAGACGATAATTCAATTTAATATGATAAAAACATAATAAATAATGATTTGTGTTCAACTGAATCACATATTTTTTAAATATTTCATTAAAAACTTTTAAAATTGTTCGTTAATATTTAATAAATTGTTCTATAAAATACATCATAGTAAAATTAATGTCTTCTCAGCTTTGCATCGATATTAAAATCAAAAAAGAGTCAATGGACATAATAATGAAGTTTAAAATCAAACTTACGCATTAATCACATAAATTATATAATAATTATACAGTTAATAAATTTAAATATAAAAAAATTTTGTCCAATACAAAAAATAACATTAAATGTATCTTCACATTAGTAGTATTAATTTCTATAATTTTAAAATTGTTTAAGTGTAATTTTAATAGTAAAAAATTATATACTTGATTAATACTTACGAAACTCTATAAGGACAGCATTAGGAAAAAGTCTAGACTTCTCAAGGTTAGAAAACATATTAGGTTTGAAATGAATATTACAAACTATATAATACTAATGCAATGTATCAATTCATTTGTCTAACAAATCATTTCTATTAAAATGTTGTAACCATTCTTTATAACTATTGAATAAATTTAAGATTTTTTAAGATACAAATATTATTTTTATTAATTTATAATAAAAAAAACTAACCGACGAATATCCTTTGGTATTTTAAACATCTTACAATCATCATTTATGGTGTCATATCTTGAGTTATTGCAATTTTTTTCAGTGCAAACATGAACCATTTTTCTAATTATCATATAAAAGATAATGGAAAATTAATGAAATAATGAAATAAACTGATTATAAGTACAATTTTTATAATATATATTTTCACTCAACCGGTATTAGTTTTTATCATGACAACAAAAATAATAATATCAATACCTACAATTAAATGACTGCTACTTTTTGTTTACATATCAAAGTTTTCATAACCTGATATTATGGCCGACTTGTACCACAACCAGACACCACCAAAGAGAATGTTACAAGAAAAATCTCGTTGGCACCCTGGGGATGAATCCGGGAACATGTGACCCAAAACATACGTTTCCACCCACTATGTTAGGCCGACTCCTCGTTATTAATTATTAAATAATTAAATGAAAAAGAAATATTGAATATTGTATGAACAATAAATTAAAACTGTTAATATAACAATAAAACAAAATTAATAAACAATATATTAAGAACATTCATATGTGAAATATGAAACAATGAAGCGTGCACATTAGTTGTATACACATAAAAATGAATAAGTATATATAATACATATAGTCGCAGCAAAGTGGAATCGAAAAAAGAAGGGATGAAGGTAAAAAAAAAGAAAGATCAATAAAAAAGCATCATAGCTTTTTCGTTATAAAATTATCTTACTCTACTAGTTATACATTTTTCTGAGTTAGATCCCATCGCAAAATACATACCACATCCAAACCTGCCATAAGAAACTTCGTTCATTTTTAAAAATATATGGTAGTTTTAAGAAAAAAAGTTGAAAAAATTTCAAAATATACCGATATTAAAAATCATAATTTTTTGAGGGATATTACCCATTTACAAAGAATGAGAAAAATGTTTTCAATTTTTTTGGGTAATATCTTCAACTGAGAGATCGGCCTGGCCTAGAGAGTAGAAAATCGTGTTTCAGCGCACAGGGTTGATTCCTAAGGCCCTAGCGATCTCTAGTACAAGCCGTTCGATCCATTATTGGCCTAGCCAGGAACCATCTATGTCTCCCTAATATGTGAAAGTGGGCCAACACCCTTTGTAGGATGTTATGTTCGGAATATAAAAGGATATTAAACTGATCATTATTATTTATTAAGAACAATATCTTCAACTAGATACGAATTATGATCTCTGAACGTATCATTGAAAGAAATCAGTCTGGTGAGAACTGAATAAAAGTGACGACAGTCATAAAAAAAACACATCATAGCTACATTATATTTATTTAATAAAATACCTTTTGATCAATATTTTAGAGTTTGGATTATGATTATTATGAAAGTGAGCTTACGATAAGAGAGGAAAAATTAAATGGTTACAAAACAGTTGTTGCAAGTAATGTCGTCAGATGGCTTATTTATTTTTCAATAGCTGTTTGTATTGCGGCTATTGGTATAATGATTGACATCATCATTGAATATTTATGCAATTGGAAATATCAATCAGTTCGTCGTTGTATTGATAAAGAAGATTCTTTAACAAGATGTATTATTAATTGGATATTTTTTACTATTGTTCCAACAACAATAGGAAGTTGCGTAGTTTTATTTATGGAGGTGGGAATATTTTCAATTTTTAAATAATAATTTAATTATTTTTTAAAGTAATATTTAAATTTAATTCAAATAATTTATTTCCTAAATCACATATTACGTTTTCCATGAGTCTATGTGATTTTTATTAACTATTTTTTATACTTATTAATTTTTATAGTGAAATTTACATGACGATATAATAAAAAGACTATGTAAGTTGTTTTATTGCATCGTTGTTTAATAATTAAATACAAAATGCATTATCTGATGTATAGGTGTTAGTATGGGTAAGAACATGTAGGATATAATTAAAATAAGTATGGTGAAGAAATTTTTTGGAGGAATATTAAAATAGTTCTTATGCATTTCTAATAATAAAACTTTGAGAACGCCATTCATCTGATGTCAAGATTTTTTATTCAAAATAACCTTTAATTTAAATTACATTTAATTTAGATGCGTAGCTAAAAAGATATCTTATCCTCATACTTAATAGATAGGTCAGTTTAACCTCCATCCATATATATATACATACATATTTTTATTATTAAACTCAAATTGTAGTAAAAGTTAAAAAATTTAGTAATTTAATATAGAATTATGATATAAATAAGTTTAATAGAGTGGAATCACCAATCAATAACAAATTATTTTATATAATTTCACTCTAATTTAACCTCATTGAATTATAAGAAAAATACATAAATGTAAAATAAATTCATGATTTTAGCCCTCAACCGCGGGAAGTGGAATACCATTTGTAATAGCATACTTAAATGGTATACGAATTTCAAGAATGACCGCAGTACGTTGCTTATTAGTAAAAATCATTAGTGTGATATGCGTTTGTGTAGCAGGTCTAGGGGGAGGAAAGGTTTATAAAGTAATTTTAATATAACAAAGGTCGAAATTAATGAAATATTTTTTTGCTCAGGAAGGTCCGTTGATAAATATTGGAGCGATGGTTGGAGGTTCGGTTGTAGAAGCCTGGTGGAAAGGATTTAAAAAAATGTCAGGTGAAAAAATTATTGGACCCCTCCAAAACGACAGAGAAAGAAGAGATATGATGGCGGCAGGAGCAGCAGCAGGGTTATCGGCAGCATTTGGCTCTCCTGTTGGTATACGAAATTTTACTTTATTTTATTTGTTAATATTATATTTTAGTAATACTACATTTTTAAGAAAAGGTTAAAACATGGTATAGCATTATTCACACGATTACACTTTTAGCCAGTTCATATATATAGCGTAACCATAGTTTTTTTACAGTGGAGTCATTATTTTTAGTTGACTTTTTTTTTGTTCATGAAATAATTTTCTTCAAAAAAAAAAGTCATCAAAATTGATGACTAAAAAAATTCAAACATCGCAAATTATTTCAGGATATGGANTTCATATATATAGCGTAACCATAGTTTTTTTACAGTGGAGTCATTATTTTTAGTTGACTTTTTTTTTGTTCATCAAATAATTTTCTTCAAAAAAAAAAGTCATCAAAATTGATGACTAAAAAAATTCAAACATCGCAAATTATTTCAGGATATGGAGGTACTACCCTCTAAGCACCTAGATACGCCACTGCCATTAAAACAATTTGTATGAAGTTATGGCAACTAAGTCATCATACATAACCACTTTCTAAATGTTTTTGGGGAAAATGGGAAGAAATAAAACAATGTCTTAGATAAATAAAAATGTTTAAAATACCCCGTATGACCCATGCAAATTTTCAAATTTTTGGTGTTTAAAAAACAATTAAAACACTATTTATACACTACGTGTTTAAAACGTAACAACTCTGCTCATAACCAGATCTATCATCCCAACTTATAAAACAGAGCACCTATAGAACTTCAATTCCACAGATAAATTTATAGTATTTATTTAAATTACTAGGTGGAACATTAATGAGTTTAGAAGAGGGCACGAGCTTTTGGAGCTCGAGTTTGATGTGGAAAGTGTTTTTTTGTGCTGCCGTAGCTTTTCCAACATGCAATGCTGGAAAAAAATTATTATTGGATAATAACATAAGTAAGTCCACATGTTTATTATAATTTAATCATAAGTGCAATTTTCTATTAAAAATTTCACGTGTTACATTAAATTACAATTATGTAAAATAAAATCAAAAATGTCTTTAATTCTTTTTTTTAAAGTAATAGAATTGTGATAAATAAAATTAATTAATTAAAAAAAATGAACAATTTTACTATTGGAAATAATAATTTATAAAACTAATGAACTGCTTTATATTTAGCGATAAATAACCTCCATACAATCCCCTTCCACCTTGGTGCCTATAAATATAAAAATATAATAAATACTGCAAGTATGATTTGAAAGTTGTAAGTTTCTCTTATAAATAACCTTTTAGTAGAAATGTTAAATGTGCATAAACTCATATTGTAGTTCTAAATATTACGTTCTTGTATGTTGAATAATGAAAAACTTAAATCAAATTGCTAATATTTGTATAAAAAGTTCAAGTACTATAATATAATAAAAAAATATTTATTAAGAATCAAATATTTAAATGGTATATCAAGTTAAAATGCAATAAATCGAGGTAGAAACTTTTTATACCTATGAGTTGGAAATTAAAAAATAAAATTTATAATTTTAAATAAATGTTGTTTTGAAAGTAATAGATATATGTATACATTATTTTTAGATATTACAGAATCACTTTATAGTCAAAGTTCATACTTTTTTGGTAATTTTAATGAAACAACTCTAACATTTTCTTATTCTGAATTTCCTATTTTTATCGCATTTGGAACTTTTGGTGGAATTCTTGGATCGTTATTTGTTACAATTAATAATCGATTATCCATTTACAGAATGAAGTTAGTCATTAAGTATTATTAAAATTGTAACACATAATATTGTTCTAAAAAAAAACTAATTATTTCTAGACATATTGTATCAAACAGGAAAAAACTACTTGAATGTATACTTACTACAATTGTTGCGTCTGTTGTCAGTTTCTTATCTATTACGATATTAAACTGTCATCCAAAAACAGAAAAAAGCGTATCACGTGTAGTACAAGTAACTATGATTATTCTCGCCATATGAAATAACCTAAAATTTGTTCAACGTTTCAAGGCTAGTCATCTTTCATGAAATTATATATTTCATCTTTGACGTTAATTACGTTAAATGTCCTTTTCAATAAATAAGCATTATTTAAAACACATAAGGATTCTAAGCAAAATACTTAGTATTTTCCTATATAGTTATATAGGAAAATATAACTATAACTATAGTTATATAGTTATATATATAGTTTAATAGTTTTTCCTACAATCTTTCCTAGAACCTCAAATCTACACATTTAGTATAATTAATTTAAAATAAAAAAAAGTGAAGTATCTTTTATAGATCTATTTTGTTTAATTTTCTTGATACTTTTTAATGGTTTACAAATGTTTGAAACATCATTAATTGAATAATTAGAATAGGAATTTGTAGAAATCGTTACTGTTAAATAGTTTTTAATTAACTTAAAAGTCGTTGGAAATTTTTTTTTTCAACATTTATAACACAATTTTTAAATTATACCTACATATACAACTTTGAATTTTATTTCATTCTGGCCAATGACCCAATCAAAACGAATTTTAACTTTATGTTAGGTTTGTTATAGATGAATTGTCCAGTAGGAACTTATAATGAAATAAGTCCATTTTGGCTTCATACACAAGAAGAAAATGTAAGAATATTATTTCATAGTCAAATCGGTGAGTAAAAATGATGTTTTCTGGTTATTATGTTGCGACGATGTAAAATAATTTAAACAATAAGGAATTCAACAAAAAATATTATCTTGTTGAAAAAAGAAAAATATGTTTAATAATTATAACTGATATTTAAAAATACAACTTTAGCTTACGTGTCGGTATAAATGGATCGGCACAACTGACTAATGCAATAATAAAATACATCGGGTTGGTAAACATACATTTACAATTACAGATAAATACATAAAATATAAATTCACAATAAATTTTGAAATAACACAATAATTTGTTCATAGTCGCCACAGTACTCCCCTTCCTAATGAAAAGTTAACGATAATAATTGTTTGGAAAACGGACCACTCGTCCAGAATAAATAATTCTTCATTCTGGACGAGTGAGAAATTGTTTTGGTTCAAAAATTATAATTTTTTGCTCATCCGTTACATTTAGTGTTGTTTACTGGGACTGTTGAATGTTGTCTTCATCAATTGATAGATTTATTAAAGAACATGGTTTTACTCTATCTATTGAAACATAAACTATATTTCTTCCGATCTCCAATTTGAAATTTTTGCTGTTTGTGATATTACTCTAAAGGGTCCATCTTAAGAAGGTTAACATGGTTCGGCACAACTGACTAATGCAATAATAAAATACGGCGAGTAGATACACATGTATTCACAATTACAGATAACAGATAGACATAATATGTACATTGTATATTCACGACGAACATCAAAATAACACAATAATTTTTACATTACATTTTTACATACAATGATATCATTTTAGTATACAAAAAAATATTAGTGATTATTAATTTTTTTTTTATGTAATATTTTTTTAGCGTTTTTACTCAAGTTTTGTCTGTAAATTAATTTATTATATAAATAATTATAATTTTACTTTAGATTTAAGCCCACTCTATCAGTATTTCTAACCAATACTAAACAATTAGAAAAACAATGATATTGATGAATACTAGAGTACTCTTGATTAATTAACAATACCATAAAAACTGAAAAACACTGTAAAAAATGTTTAAATTGCATAGCATTATTTTTATAAAATGAGTACTATTATTAAACTAATTAAATAGTAGTCTATTATTAAAAATGTATGAAACATTTTTGTTTACCTTACTCTAAGACAGGCATAAATTTGCAAGAAACTTAAATGTTTTAATTTATGATGAAAATACTGACAAAAAATAAAAAATTAAACAATGATACACTAAAATTATTATTTTGGTTGAGATGCTTAGGTTACATTAATGTATATTACAACTACATATGAATTTTTTAATAAAAATTAATTTTTTTAGACGAATTTTCGGTAACATCATTATTTTTTTATTCCATAATATATTTTTTATTAACGGTTTATACTGTTGGCTTAAACATGTCTGCTGGATTATTTTTACCTTTGTTATTGATTGGTGCTGCTTGGGGACGTATAGCTGGCATAGTTATTCACTATTATGTACCAGATGTTGTAAGTAATAATTTATAATCATATTTAAAATTAATAGAACTCTTACATTTACTAATTATAAATAAAATGTGATTGACCTAAAGAAAGTAAAAAAAAAAAACTGAATATTTCAATGATTGAAAACCTTTTTAAGTATCGAGAATGAAATTATATAACTGTTTTACCAAAATTAAGTATATTTAAATAAGCAATAACTATTCAAATAAATAACATTCATTTACACTGTAGTTATTTTTATTGTACAAAAATATTACTATTTGGAGTTGCTTATTTCTTTCTTCAAAATTTTGAGCAAATCAAATATTAATATTTACGCTTTTTAAATAATATTAAGATTTAAAAATTACTTCATGCATTGGATTATTTTATGGGTATATCTGTTTAGAAATAATTAATGTAATTCGAATTTACGTGTCAGTTAAAATCTTAAATACATATCTTTATCATATTTATTAAATAATGTTGGAAATTTATCTTTAAACTTAAAAATCTAATTTATTAATATATACTTTAATCATGAATATTTGCTTGATCTAGTTCTCTGTTAATTTTCATTTTTATTTAAATACTAGTATAATGTAATATTAACACAAAAATGTTTTTTATACGTATTTCATGTGTTAAAATAAGCCTTTTTAGTAATTTTTTTAAAATTATCAAAGTTACAAAATTAATTATATAAAAATGTTTTATCAAAATATTTTTAAGGTTGGACTTAACCCAGCAAAGTATGCATTACTTGGCGCTGCAGCTACTTTAAGTGGCGTTGCAAGAATAACAATTAGTTTAACTGTAGTTCTAATAGAAGCTACTGGAAATTTACAGTTTTTGATTCCATTAATGATTACATTATTTTCAGCTAAATGGACTGGTGATTATTTCAGCGAAGTAAGTCTATTAAATTATCATAAATATTCCGCATAAAAAAATTGTCAACTAACAAAAGCTAAACTTCTCGAGATTTATTCAATAGAGAAGAGGCTAATACCGAACTTTTTTTTTTATGACGATATTTTAATTAAAATATAATTATAACACAGCTAACGGAGAGACTCTTTTAGATCCGAGATACGCCATGGCTACATTTAACTTTGTTTATGACAGAAAATTTAATAAATAGATGTTTTACGTAAATAGTCCATGTTACTGACAAATAATAATTTTATTAGGGTATTTATGAAATGCAAATGAAATTATCGGGTTTTCCGATGTTGGTTAGCGAGCCTCCACCTATAACTGGAGACATAACAGCAGAAGACTTCATGAATAATAAAATTATAGCAATACCACAAATAATTATGATTGGTACTTTAATTGACATATTGAACACTTCTAAGCATAATGGATTCCCAGTTGTAACTCCCAATATATGTTTCTGCAACCGAGTGAGTATAAGAAAAATTATATTAAGATTTGCTTAAATTTCAGTTTAATGCTTAAATTATTATTTTCATAAGGTCAATGCAAGAGAACATAAATGTTATGGACTTCTTAAAGGGTTAATTTTACGTTCTCAGTTGAATGTTATTCTGAAAAACAATTTATACTTAACTCCATTACACGATGAAAATTATTGTAAAAAATTAGAATTAATCAGAAAATACACATATAAATGCCATAAATCTGATCCTTTCCAAGTAATCTATTTAAATTAAATGTAGATCTTAAATATAAAAAAATATTCAAAATTTAAAATAAATTTTAAATAAAAATGTATTTTTATGTCGTATTAAATTTAATTAAATACATTACAATACAATATAATTTGAATTAATTTTGTAGAAAATAAATATTGAAGATAATGAAAGAAGCATAGTTATTGATTTACGGCCTTATATGAATGTGGCGCCTTACATCATTAGACTGGTAAGGAATTGTTTTGAAATTTTATTGAAAAAATATCATCAATTTATAAACCAAACTGGAATTTATTTATTTATAATTTACCATGCAATAATTTCAAGTCTTTCAATACTATTTATTTAAAAAAATATGAATTTGTCAATGAGAACTTTTTCATTTATTATAAAATGTTTTTTCTTAACAATAATTTTGATTATATTAAGGGAAAATTTAACTTGAAAAAGATTAAATATAATAATTTTATGCAAAACATAATAAATTAGCTTTGTGAAAAATAAGATAAGATCGTTTTTTTAATTTTTCAGGAAGCTAAAAGAATTAGTCATTTTTAAAATATATCATTACCTACCAGTAAATTAAAAAAATTCTATTTTATTCAAATAATTTAATGTAACTACTTTTTTCTTGGATAAATGTATTTGTCGTTGTGATCATAATTTAGAACATCAAAATGTGATTTAAAAAAGAAATGGAGTTACCTTGTTTTTGTACAGAGCACTTCAATTATTATGTTTTAAACAATTCTGTATACAGAATAGAACGGATCTAACTGACAACTCATATAACTTATGATCTACATAACATTTTATGATTTTTTGTTTTAATAAATTTTTACAATATAGAACTATGTTTAAAATATGTTTTATGTTATTTTTCCCAATTACAAAAAATATTTTAAAAATTAATTATTTTATTAAAATTTTTTTTAAGATTTTAAGATAGCCATTTTATAGAAAAGTTTTTAAAAAAAATGTTGATATCAAAAACTCTTTTTTTAATTCAGTAGTTACGTTCACACAGCATTTTGATTTTTTTAGCAATTTTCCTGTGGTATCAAATGTTAGTCCATATTATGTAAAGTACAGAAGTTAACGCTTATTACATTATTTACTAATAACGGTACGCGATTTCTTTTCCATGAATATTATTAACATTTGAATAAGCATTTGTAATTGACATGAAAAAACAATTAGTAGTATAATTTATATTATTAAAAAAAATTATAGAAACATTGTCTAAAACATGTTGAATTTTTAATTAAATAAGTTCATATATCATAAATTGAAACGTGAATAATAGTAAATAAGTGCATTTATTATCAAATCTCCTAACAAGGAATATCCTATAATAATATGAATACAATGATAGAATTACACAAATTAATAATTGTTATCACTTTTCACTTAGTTAACCATAGAACACTCGTAGTTGACATACCATAATATTTCTAACTTTTGTGATAAAAATTAGAGATAATCATTTCTGTATAAATCGCGTTAAACGTTATTATCCATGGAAAAGAAATCGCGTACTGTTACCAGTAAATAATGTAATAAGTGTTAACTTTTGTACTTTACATAATATGGACTAACATTTGATACCATAGGAAAATTGTATAAAAAATCAAAATTTAACATATTTCAAAATGCTGTATGAACGTAACTACTGAATTAAAATAAGAGTTTTTGGTATTAAATTTTTTCTTTAATACTTATCTATAAAATGGCTATATTAAAATCTCAAAAAAAATTTTAATAAAAAAATTAATTTTTAAAATATTTTTTGTAATTGCGGAAAATAACATAAAGCGTATATTAAATGTAGTTCTATATTGTAAAAATTTATTAAAAAAAAAAAATTATAAAATGTTAGGTAGATCATAAGTTATATGAGTTGTCATTTAGATCCGTTCCACATGTATAATTAAATTATTTCAGGTATTTTTAAAAAATATTTTAATATTTTTTAATGTTTCGACATTTGAAAAAAAAATTTTTTTTATTAAGTTAAGTTTCAACTATTCTCTTTCCTTAAATTAGCAGAGGCGAGCTATTCACGAGTGCTTGAGGGACATGTCCTAGTTCTTTGAACTTAGTGAAATTTAAAATTAATAAGTTTTATTAACTTTACTTATAAAATTAAAATTGAAATAAAAACATAAATACAGTTTTTATGTTTAATACTTTTTATTAATATTTAAAAAATAAATTACGAGTAGTTTTAAAAAAAAATATAATAAATTAACAATAATTAATGATGACCATGACCATGATCATGATGTCCATGGTTGTAACCGCTGTTGCCACCAAGTCCCTGACCGTGTCCCTGACCGTGTCCATAACCTTGGCCATGTCCTTGACCATGACCATATCCTTGGCCATGTTCCTGACCATGACCATGACCTTGGCCATGTCCTTGACCATGACCATATCCTTGGCCATGTTCCTGACCATGACCTTGGTTGTAACCACTGTTGCCATGTCCTTGATTATTATAACCGTTTCCACCTAATCCATGTTGACCATGACCACCTTGGCTACCATGTCCTGATTGATGACCATAACCTCCTCTCGGGGTTTCGGAATCATCAGCGAATACTTGAAGAGCAACTAAGGCAACAACAAATACTACCAAAATCTAAAAATAAATTTCATAAAAGTTATATTTCAATTTATACATTTATTATAATTAAATCAGAATACTTTTGTCATACTATTTCATTAAGAATATTTTTATATTTTGTTGAGCTCAAATAATATATATGGCCTAAAAACATGCTTTAAATTATACTTTGATTAATTACTTTAAAAAACAAATAATCCATGTTATTATTTTATATAAATAAATGTTTAACAAAATAAAAGAAATTAATTTTAATATATTTATTTATGTTTAAAATTTAAAATTAAAGTACATTTATTTAAATATATTTTCGGTCAATTTTATTGTTAATTTTATGTATGCAATAAATAACAATAATTGTAATTTATAAACTTTTTTAATTAATAAATAGTAATTATTACTATTTCAAAAAGTAAACGATTACAACTCTGTGTATTTATTTCCGAATAAATTGTATGTATAAATTTTATAAATTTATATTCAATACTTGAAATTTAACTTTGATCAAATTTTATAATTATTTCATTAAAACATTTTAAAAATAAAAATAATTGGTAAACTAATATAAGTTTATAAAGGTAATATAAATATGACATTTTCACTTTTTTTTTATATAAAAAGCAATTTAATTATTTTTAATATTTATTTTTGAAAATGTTTTATCAGTTAAGTGAAAAAAGAGCAAAATTAAAATATAACTAATATTGATAATTTAATAAAATAATAACTATTTACCGATTTATATGAAGACATTTTTGTTAAATGTTGGTGTTTTTTAATGTTTCTTGATTCAACTCAAATTGAAGACTAATAATGGTCAGAGAATTTTAATGGTTTATATAGTGATCTTTTGCTTTCATCATATCGATAATATTTTGTAAATACTATCCAAATTAATTTCAGTGTGTTAACCTTCAATTCAACGTTATCAAATGTCGGAATCCCTAACCTGTATTTTAATTTTTCCCTCCTTAAAAAATAAAACCAGTTAATACATATTCGAAAGACATACATCGTTCACGTTGTTATTGTATTATTATGAATAATCACAATATAACGACCAGCAAAATGCAAATATTATCGCTATAAGCAAATAAACAACATTATTATACATAGACTTTGATAAAAGGCATATATTTTTTTTTGCTAAATCAAAAAAAAAGGTTGAATACAATGCAATACAACACAAATAATTAAGTAAGAATTTTATTTCCATTTGCATAGAATATAATTATTTCAATAATAAAAGACTTAAAGAAATTTTAGATACATAAAATTATTTTACCATCATATATCATACTATGCTGAATGTCCCACAATGTTCTAATATCAGCAATAACTTTTGATATAGCGAATGGTTTGCTTTACTTTTTTTATCAATTTTCACAGTTTGGATTATTAGAGTCATATTTTTCATTACATGTCTTTAATAAGAAAAAAAATTGATTTTTTAATTTTTCAAAATGTTTTTAGCCCTATTCTTACAAAAAATTTTGATAGGTCAATAACAATTTTTAGGATAAGTATATATTGAGATACAAACATTTTAATACATTAAGTAGGTACAGCTTGTGTTGATGTATATACTTATTATACATACGTACCTACTCTATGTATTAATATGACTGTAACTCAATAAGTACTTATCCTAAAAAATATTATCTATCCATCAGATTTTTTTGTAAGAAAATGATTATAGAATAGCTATTTTGAAATTTAGAACATTTTAAAAAATTTTAAAAAATTATTATATTTCTTATTAGAGACAAATAATAAAAAATATGCTTTTAACGTAATTCAAAAATATAAAAATTATTTTAAAAAAAGGAACATAAAATATTCACTGAATCAAAAGTTACACATTTTCTTAAAATAATAATCGAAAATTTTTTCCATTTAGTCTCAGTTGGCAATTTAAGTAAAAGACTTTTTTCACTTTTTAAATTTTTGAGATGAACCATAAATTGGCACACCACCAAAAAAATATTTTTAATTCCGGCTATAGGCTTAACATTATAAGAACTCAATAACGTAGCCATAACTTAATAAAAGGTAGGGCAAAATTAGGTCAGAATGGCAAAGTCTTATGTTGTTACAAATTTATAGCATTGTTCTTTTTTATTTTGCTCTTCAACTAGGACTTATGGGGGCGAGGCCTCTGTAGTCTACTCAATGCCGGCTTTAAGCCTTTAAACGGTCTATGGATGAATTATTTTGGAGCTCTATAAAAAAATATATAAACGTTTCTAAGTTATGAAAATGTAAATCGCATTTTCTTTGCTTGGGCGCCTTTTTTGTTTTGGCGCTTTGTACCCTCGTACGCCTCTATCATATCTTAAACCTGCTATATACCTACTCCCAACTACGTCTTTGCAATAACAATGTTTTAAATTTTGGCATTTCAATAAAAAATCTAATGAATGTAAATCACCTATCTTAAATTAAAATAAATACTAAAGAAATCAAACTGCTTTAAACAATTTTTTTAAATAATTATAAATAAAATATACAAATCTCTATTTCGTGGTTATTATATTCAGCGAATATAGAGTAATTTTTAAGAATAGTATGCTCCATTTTTTCGTTAAATAAAGATTTTCATAAAAATAATAAATTAAATTTTATAAATTATAATTAATATCAATTTTATTGCAACAATAATCTTTTTCTAAGGGTATATTTTTCTAAAGGTAACTTTCGAAATTTAAATAAGAACTATTTTATTATTTTTTTACCATTTAATGATGATAGTCTGTATAAAATTTTGACTGATTGATAAAAAGTTTTAAATTTGATAAGCTTTATTTGTTAAATTATTTACATTGCACAGTTTGACGCAATAATTAAACTATTGCCTAGAAAAAAAACTCAGATAAATTTTTTTGTTTTATAAAATAAAATAAAAAATGAGTCATAATTATATAATAAATCTCTTTTTAAACTTTAAAATAAATAAATAATGGGAATGCTGACAAGCATTTAAACCTGTTGGGAATCTTAAATATTACCTTATAAAGCAAAGAATTCCTATATCATAATATTTCACTGTAGCTAATAATTTTAATAAAGTATTTATGTTTTATATTTTTATTTAATTAACAATTTTAGAATATTTAGTTTGTGAACTTTTAACTTTTATAGATTAAAATAAATAAATTATGTGATTATCTTACTTGTTATCAAAAAACCAAATAACATTCAACTGTGGTGTTTTAATAAGCTAACCACTGTCTATACAATACAAAAACCCTCACCGATAGATTATTGAGAATAACTTACGTCATATTATATTACCAAATGTCGAATATTAAATATGCCTATATTGCAATCATTTATGATAATTAATTCGTGGTAAATAGTGAATATTTTAAATAATCAAATAATTACACAGCTCAACAAAATTTGGGTCATGAAATATAAAAATTTTGTTTTCAATAAGTTTTTTGATCCTAATTTCGAAAAGTTTTTCTTTACCATTAATATTTTAACTACAATTTAAAAATTTGTTAAAATTAATTATTAAAAAAAATTATTTGTAAAATTATTGTTTTGTCACATAAAATATGTACCCCTTTATAAATCTTAATAAACTTCTTAATTATGTTCATAGTATTATGATGATTTATTTGTAAGTTTATAAATGATTCCGTAAAGTCTCAGCTTTGAAATGAACTTTTAAGTTCAATATTACACCATTTTTAAAAATGATAAAATTGAACTTTTCCTTTTTTTTTATTAATGTTTATGTTGCTATTATTTATTATAATGAAAGAAATGGTATGAGGATTGAATAAATACTAAAGACTAAATTTTTATTTAAAATATCTAAACACTGTTAAATTATTATAAAAATATTTTATAATGAATCAAAAAATTACAGTTTTTACTTTCCCATTTAATAATTTCACCTTAGTATTCTACTATGAAAAATACATAGGTCTAAATATATTTTTTACCAGTTTTAGAACGTTATATAACTAAATTAAAAATAATAGTAGTTATTATGATTTTCTTTAATCATTAAATTTATTATTTAAACTTAATGCAATTATCAACTAAAAATGGCATAATAAACAATATTTTGGTAATTGTTGAAGCCTCATAACACTTTCTATTGATATAATAAATAATAACATATACATTAATAAAATCAAAAGAAAAGTTCAATTTTAACATTTTTAAAAATGCTGTAAAATTTAACTTTAATTAAAGTTAATTTTTATGAATGTGTCAAAGCTTTCATGGATTGTCTTGTTGCTTGAAGTGCTTGAGGATATATCCATGTTTGCACAAATAAAGTTAATTTATTATATTATTCATTTTAAAGTTTGTTTCATAACAAAGATGTTTGCAATTAAATATGATGTTACTATATGTAACATTTAATAACTAATTTTTATAAAAATTTCTATTTTCAAAATGTGTTATTTTGAGACTATTTCCTTCAAAGATGAATTATTTGTTTGATACCAAGATAGGTACTTTAGTTAAATATTATTACTAATAACAATTGTAATAGTTATTATAGGTAATTGAACTAGACTTTTTGTATGAAAAATATTCATTTCATGTCTTTTTTGATTTAATTGTCCCTACGCAGAAAAGCGGTCATTTTCTTATTAACAATTTTTATATGATTTCTATATGGAGAATTTAGACACTTTTACGAATCTGGATTTTGATTTTTTCTATTATATCTAGTTTTTAAAATATCAGCAATTAAGCGATATTCAAACTGTAAATATTTTTTAATTTTTCTAAAATTATCTCATGATGTTAATATAAGTTGTGCCAAATTTAAGTCTGTTTCATCAAGTTTAACCGATTTTTTAAGTGGAATTTGAGTGTCATTTTTCTTAATGAAATTAAAACATTAAAGTATAACTTTTTTGATTTATATTAAAATTATAAGACTTTAACCGACAAATACATAATTTTATGGACTTAAAAAAAATATTATTTTTTAGCATTATAAGTAAATATAAAGCGAAAAAGATGCTATAATTACAAAAATTATAGTAAGTTTTCGAAAATTCAAATAAATACTTGTTTTTATTCAGTATATTTTTTAAATAGTTATAGCAATTAAAAAAATATAAAATCAGAAATTTTAACACAAAAATAGCATGATTTTTAGATACGGATTCATTTGCACAAAAAAAATAAGTCGCCGAGATAATTTTTTTAACTTATAGTTTGTAACATAAGCTTTAATTAACATATATTTGAAGCTTGGAGAATTTACCGAAAATTTTTAAACGTTAAGTTGAATAAGTTAATTTTTCATGCAAAAGTAGGGGAATAATATTGAATCCCTCTCCAATGGACAGATTATGGGTCAGATTTTCAAACATTATATACATAAAGAAAACGAAATACCTAAGGTATTTATAAAGAAAATTTTTTTGATTTATTTATTAAAAAAAAAGTAATGATAGTTTTAAATAAAAACAGTTTAAAAATATCAAAATTTACCGATTTTAAAAATAGTAATTTATTGGAAATGCTCCCCGTTTATGGAGAACTGAAAATATGTTTCAACTTTTGGGGGTAAAGTCTTTAACAGTTATGATTTGTGATATTTTAACGTATCGTTGAAAGAAACCGCCTTATGATAGCTGAGAAAAAGTAATGATATACACAAAAAAAAATTTATATAAAGGGTGATTTTTTTATCATAACCCACTCAATTACTTACAGAATAATAATAATTTAAAAAATTTTTTTATTATTATCTTTAGTCACACATTATTCTTGAATTATTAACTATGTAATACTTTTTAAGTTAATCCCTTATGCCTGGTAAAGATGTCAACTTTGTTTTTTTTAATGGTAACACATATTTTTAATTTAATAAAATGTTTGAGTTTTTAATTCAATAGAAAATGGCATTTGAATTTTTAATGAAACTTAATTTGTTTATTAGATATAAACATTTAAAGTTTCAAATTTTTGAGTTAATATATAGGTATAATACACAAGGGATTACAAATACAGGTAGCTAATTGGCTTTTTATGACATCGATATTAGCAGGTACACAGCATTGTTATTATCAATGATAGTAAGGTACATTGTTGTGAGTTTATAAATACACTAACTGACAATACAAAAAGTATATCTATTGATAGTCATAATTGATAATAAACAATCCGTGACTGTGATAGCAATATCATAAAAAACCAATTAGCTACCTGTATTTGTAATCCCTTGTATATTATACCTATATATTAACTCAAAAATTTGAAACTTTAAATGTTTATATATAAGCACACGATGGTAAAATTAATTCCTTCTCAGCTTTATTTGGAAGCTAAAAGCTTTGATATAATTTTTAAGCCTCCATATTACTATTGTTAAGGATTGGATTTAATAAAAGAATGATTTCGTTGGCAAGGCATATGTTTGAAGTATTATTATTAAAAATTAGGTAATAATCCGTCAAGTTTTTAAAAGTGATTTCAATATAAAGTGAAAACTATAAATATTAACATTCTCTGTTTTATAACAACTGTAATTTTTTGGGGCATTTCTCTTTATTTCAGGGATTGAAAATAATTTTTCCAAATTATTGCACCGTTGACTTCAACTAGATAAGTTTTATAATCTTTTTCGTATCGTTGAGCAATATCGGTCCAGTAGGAACAAAGTAATTGTATATAGTGTCAAAAAATAAAAATAAATAATAGAGTAAAACCAATAAACATTGAAGCCAAAAAATGGACACCAGTTTGATTATCGTAATAGAAAAAATAAGTTATCTCTCCCTCCTAGAACAATACTTAAATATACTATGGTTAACCTAAGATATCGAAAAAACGGTAATACAGAAAAATTTATATTCTTTCATAATTAATGGTTCTTCAATAGTATTTGTTTTATATATTCTACAATCAAAACTCAATTTCGAAAATAACATTTTTCCTTCATTTGATATTTTAAATTTTATTTACTGATTTTTGTTTAGATTTGCTATATTGCTTGTGAAAGAAATTTTCGGTACTTTTATCTATTTTATTATAAAAAATATTCATTTAATATATATATACAGGGTGTTCAGTAAGTCAGGAAACGGGTTTCTATTGTTCTCATTGTTACAAACAATGAGAACAATAGAANAAAGTCATAGAAATTTGAAGCCAAAATAAACCCAACACAGTCGGAACGCTGAACAGTAAAATCTGGTAGCAATTAATATCAACAAAATAAAACGCTTCGTTATGATTGTACTTGAAGAAAGTTTTATTATTCTGACCTTCGTTAGTTAATAATTTCAGTACAAATTTTAATTTTAATTTATCATTAACTATTGATAGCTAAAGCATATTTCTTTGGAAGGGGTTGATTCCTTTCCTTTAATATTCTTATCTACAAAAACCTCCCTAAAGATTTATAATCAACAACACTTCAATCTTATTCATTTAAATTTTTTTATGGGTACTATTTTTTAAAAATATGGGTGCTTCATCCCTTCTTTCTACATAAGTATACTGTTTGTATTAAAGTATAAGCACTACCAGTTGTAAAAAACTATAACAGTACAAAATACAGATTTTTTATTCATAAAATATTTATTGTTTGGGAAGACAATTTTGTCATTTATTATAAATATATTTTTAGTAAAATAAATTAAGTTCCACTAAATATATACATTAAGGATCCAGAATTTCTGGAAAAGTTATGTTAAAAAGAATATATTTTTTATACGTATGTTTATGTTTTAAAATCTTCTGTATAAGTGAAGATAATCAGATTTAAAAAAGTAATGCATATCGGATAAAAGAAAAATGTACATTGGTCCATACATTTTTTAACTAGTTATAGCAATAATACGTTAACAATATGAAATTAAGAATTTAAACATATGTTTATAAGACGTAGTATTTTTAAAATATTTTCAACATTTTTGGAAAATTTTCTATATTTATAAAAAACGAAGGATTTTTTTCAATTATCAATGATAATGTCTTCATCTAAATAGAATTGGTGATCTATCTTTTAACGTATCATTAGGTAATATCGATTTAGTAAGAACTAAGATAAAGTGACGATAGACCCAAAAAAATAAATATACATCAGAGTAAAATTAATATCTGCTCAGCATTGCGTCGAAATTAAAAATGTTATTAAAGAGGACGTTAAAACAATTTTTGGGAAGCTAATAATCACTAAGCATCCTTTTCAAAGTTAAAAATATGATAATTTTCTAATGTAAATTACATTTTATTATAATTTAATTTTTATTAGTATTAATAAAAACTAAAACAAATAGTAAAACCACCATATGATCATAGAAAATCAGTCTGCTAACTGTTTTAAAAAAAACTGGTTTTTAGTTAATAGTGATGTTACTGTTTATTACATGATGCTAAATCTAACATAAAATTTATTCAAATAAAAAAAATACAAGATTATTCATCAATTTGTTCTAGGAAACAAGTTTACCAAGGACTTTTAGATTATTTCGCACACTAGGTCTTCGACATATAGTAGTCATAAATAATACAAATGAAGTAAGTTAACAACTACTCTTACCACAAGTTTTAATTTTTATGTTTAAAAATATTCTATATATATGTTTATAAAATGTGAATATATTAAAACATTGTAATTATTGTATATAAATTATATTATAATAGTTAATGTATGTAGGTAATAACCTTGATGTGTTGGTAAAATCTTATTATTGCGTAAAATTTTACTCCGTAAAAAGCTCTGTATAAGCTTATTCTACGTTTCCCTACATAGAAATGTATACTGACATTTTTTTGAGATTTATGATTTAATAGAGCCTGAATTTTATAAATATAATTATGATAATTTTCATTAAATATTGAGAAATTGGACTGTTATTTACCCCGTAAACCTATTTTCCCCACACACTTAAAAAAAGTAATTTTAAGAAAAAATTCCTAATAAGCACGTATATAGGAATTTAGTATCAAAAGCAAAAAAAAAAATTCTGTTCCCTATAATTACCTACATGCTAATTTTTCATTGAATAATATTCTCTTATTATTATATGAACTTATTATTCAGTGTGTCACTAAAAAAATAAGTTCACATAACACCAGAATTTTTTTAAGCGGAGAAAAATTGATATTTTGTAAATATTGTATGATTTTTTAATTTCTTTAAAAATAATGATTTATATAGCTCTAAAAAGTTATGCATGACTAAAAATAAAATCATCCTTGTTTGCGTTGCTGTTTGTTATTCATTATAGTATATAAAATATGAATGATAAAAGTAACTTCACAAAATATTACCTTTATCTACCTTTATCGCCTCTAATTATGGACCTTAATCCAAAAATAATTTAAGCAATTCTCATCTATAATCGATATTATTATAGATATAATTATCTATATTTATATAGGTTGCTATTAAATGAACAACAATTTAAATTTTTTTCATGTTTTAAAATAAAATATTCTAAAAATATTTGTTGTATTTATTTACACTATTAACCATATGATCTAGATCAGTGTTTCTCAATTTTTTGCTGTAGTGACCCTCTATTAGATATTCATTTTATATTTATAGTGTTGATGTAACTCATAGATTAACAGGTCCAATTAATAATATATAGATTTGCCGGTTAATACACGATGATTTAAATTATATTTATAACATCATATATGCCTAGCCTTCATTATTGATCAGAAGAATAAAAGCAAATTAAGAAATTATACTTTCAGAATCGTATAAATAATTTTTTTATAAAAACCGTACAATTTTTTATAGATTCTATATAAAACACAGTGTTTAAATATGGGGTTTTAATAAAAATTTAAACATTAGGAACTTATTAACATCGATACCTCATTATTATAGAGAAATATTTTTTAACAAGTTTTTTTTATTAAATACTTTAGTGGTAGTAACGTGAGAGCAGTGGTATCATTTCAGTATATTTAGAAGGTGCTATCTTTTTAGTGAAACACCTTGCTATATTTTTGGGTCACTTTACGATGATACTAGTTTTTTAACAGAAAAAATGATTGTCAAAAATTATTTTCAACTTTTATGTTGATGGAAGTAAAAATAAACAAATAAAGTTTATTTATTTTCTTTAAAATTATATTATTTAAAACATTTTTAATGTTTATCTAAAAATTCAAAGTAAATTATATAATAAAAAAGTTGTCGTTAATAATCACAAATGTTATGCGCAATATTTATTTGTAAATTAATACAGCAAAAATAATATATTTATAACATATTATTAATAAAAGTAAAAAATAAAAATATAATTAATAAAACATTAAAATTAAAGAATATTTACAATTTTTCATTTTAGCAAACACATCCTCAGATTTAATTAAATTAATATTATTTGGTAAATGTTTTTAAAATTGTATTATTTAATTTACCTAATTTTTTTTTAAATTTTTCATCAATAATATTACAGTTTGTAATTTATAATTTTAATATTTAAATTTATTTAAAAGATAACGTTTTATAATATGTTTATTTCATCATCAAATATTTTATTTATTAATTATCTAATTAGAAATTCAAGAAAATGAATAGCCACTAACAATTTTTTATTTATTTATTTTTTAAGTCAGGCGTAGTCCTTTTTGTTTATTATTCAACTATATTTCATAACTTTTTATTTTAGTTAAAATAATTTTTTACCATGTAATCCTTTTTTTAAACAATCAATTATTTTCATGCCTACATTTATACAAATTTAATTTCAATGATTAAATACTTTGATTACTATGTAAATACTAGTGATAACCATAGACCTTATACTCAAGGTATAAGGTCTATGGTGATAACAGCATGTACTGATTAACAAGACTTGTTAATTTCATATGGATAATACTGATATTACAGGTCCAGCTGCTTTTTGTGATCACTAAGTAACTAGATTTTTTCATATTTTACATATTAAACAAAGACTAAAACATACTATTAAAAATATGTCTGTTTAAAACTTGTTTGTGTGTTACCATTGGTAACACAAATAAATAAATGTTGGTAATTTATAAAGGTAATTTATCAACAAAATACAATACATTTACCACTGAAACTATCAGATACCCTCCTAATATTTTAGCACTGTGTTTTATTTTAGTGGGATACTAAAAAATTCAGAGGGTGAGAAAGGAAATTTTTTTTTATGATGTGAAAACTATTTTTTATTGTGATTTTAAGACAATTTTTTCCTTTTACTTTTTTTTCAAAAAACGCAGCCCTGTCAAATTAAAAAATTTTTTCATTTCCCAAAAGTATGGTTTTGTTTATTTTAGAAAAAACTTTTAAATCTGTCTAATTTTGATAAAACTGAGTTTTTTAAAAAAAGTAAAAGAATAAAACAGTCTTCAAATCACCAAAAAAAATTCTGCACCCTAAAAAATATATTTTTTTACTCACCCCATTATTGGGGGTATTTTACAAAAAAATGGGTCCTTAAAAAATGTTCTCTTAATAATAAAGTATTTGATGTTCATAAATTCACCTTAATTCATGATGTTCACAACATACCCAACACCGTTAAAGATATTCCAATTAAATTGAGATTGTCTTAAAAAAAACTCTTATACGTGTCACATTTTTTTGGATAAATTTACTTATAACAATTTTTAATGGAGTTAATAAAATATTTTATGAAAGTAAAAAAATATAGTAAAATTAAATTAAGTAATCCAAGTTCAATAATACGAAGAATTTCTTACAGGAGACCGAAAATTAGATTGATTTTAATTCAGTTAGCTTATACAGGGCCATATTGTTAACTAGGAACTAGGAGGCACTGTGCCTAAGGTTTACGAAAAATAGATAGTTTATGAAACATATTTTTCAGTCTCAGGGCCTATAAATAGTTTAATCTGGTTTTGACTGACCTTCTTTAAAAATCCCAATAGTTTATTGCTCTCATTCAGCCAAACGTAATTAATATAAAGTTTTGCTTAACAATTCTTAATCGCAGCTACAATTTACAAACATTTTCATTTAATATTTATACTATACATGTTTAATTATGTTTTATACAGAAAAAAATAACCAATTTTTTTATAAAAGAATTGTAATTTTTTTAAGGTAGTAGGCATGGTAACACGTAAAGACTTAGCAAGATTTCGCCTTTGGAGAAAAGCCGCCACAATGGGTTTAAAGGAAATTAATGTATATTAAAATATAATTAATTGTTACATAAAATATTATATAATATTATTTAATATATACTTTTGAGAGATAATCATTTTTGAAGAGTTTTGAAATTATGCATGTTGCTTTTAAAAACTCAGCGCCACTTTTAATAACATAATCTGGATTATACAAATAATTTTTTACTCAATGCTTTTTTTTTTTTAAGTTACATTTTTTCGAGTGAAGAGAGGCGATAAATTATAGTGCCCCTGGGAGTTGTTGGCTACTCTGTAAACGCCTGCAAATATCGCCATATTATTGAGTCTTATCGTTGGATAAAGAACCGAACTTCGACTTGCGGTACCTACATTGCATTATCTTTAAAATCTTACACAGATTTTAGAAGGTTATAATTTGATTCATACTAAATTGAACTGACACACTTTGTCCGACCTTATTTTCCACAATATATTTG
Organism: Daktulosphaira vitifoliae; assembly: GCF_025091365.1. Lineage (NCBI taxonomy): Eukaryota > Metazoa > Arthropoda > Insecta > Hemiptera > Phylloxeridae > Daktulosphaira > Daktulosphaira vitifoliae. The sequence continues at coordinate 31,156,895 of NW_026099575.1, forward strand.
TACATTGGATTATTCTTGATAATAAATTTATACACATGAATGCCTTGATTACGATTTTTTAAATTAATAATAATATAAGAACCATAGCATAAAATCATTTCCAAAGTGTTATGATTATACCGTTATAACTACCAAAAAACGATTAGAATCGTAAAATGCAAAAAAAAATGTGTAACAATCAACAACAAATGTATGACTACGACAAAAAACACTTTAATGAAATAAAACAAAAATCAAAACAGCAAACATAACTAAAAACAAAAGAATGATAACATATTGATTATTTGTAAGAAATTATAAGATACAATGAATTTGAGGGAAATATAGTTATGAGCAAGTATTTCTCAACATAAACACTATGTGTTTTTTTTTAATGAAAAATAAATCATATTATACAAAAAAATATTTTTATACTACAAAAATTGAAGTAGACACTACAATAAATGCATTTATTGTATAATTTATAAATTTATTAATTGTTAATAATGGTGTATAATGTAAAATCCTCATAAATTAAGTATTAAAAAAAAGTGTTAAAATCTGAATTTACTTTGTTCTTTTGCTGGAAAGTACTCTTTTAAGCGTTCATTAATCTACAATCAATTATTAAAAATTCAGGTTTGGTAAGAAATTTTAGTATACTTAAAATCTAGAGCTCCCTATTTCCGCTTATAATTAACCTAAAAACTGAAGAGATGCGATGATAAACATTAAAGTAATCTTGTAGTAGTTTTTCTCAAGGGCGTGCAAAGGGAAGGGAGTATAGAGAAATCGAGACCACCGATAAAAATAATTACTTCGATTAAAAGGGTAGTAAACATTTTTCTTATAAACAACTTTTGTATAATAAACTATTATTTAAACTTTAAGACATTTGGATACTGATCTTTTATTAGGAGTCAAATATAATTTTTTTTTATAAACTACTAAATGGCTATTATTTAAACAATAAAGTTGTCTTTATAAATATATTTTACAATAATTGTATGTAACATAGTTTTATAACAATTAAAAAAGAACATACACGTGTAGAGTTACTCCTTCAGTAAGGAGGGTTCTTAATCTAATTTAAAACTAAGTATTTTTTTCTAAGTTTTGTGGTTTATGACATTTAAGATGTCTAATGTTTTCGAAATTAACCAAAAGTTAAATCACTGCTATATTAATGTGATTCATTAATTTCACCTCATGTTTGTGGACAAATCTCTTTATTTCTTCTACGACCGTAGGAAAAATCAAATCATTGTATATATTGTCATTAATATAATTTTAAGTTTTATTTGCAAACTTTTCAGGCGCAAATGATGCATCCGTTAAGACGTGAGTCTAGGTGTATTGCAATGTCAAATATAATGAATTTTATAATTTGTGTGTTACGCAGTGTCGTTGTCTGAAAAATGATTAGCATTTGTAATACAATAATATAAAAAGATAACGTAAATACCCTCTCGAGCATGTCAAATATAAGTAGTCTGATCAATTGTCAATTGACATAGTGCTGAATTAAAACCTGTTTTTAAAATTATCATCATATTAAGTCGGTTTTAATTAAAAAAGGTTGATACCCAAACGTCTTAAAATTTAAAATGCAAATGTTTGTATAAGTTTAAATAATAAATTATTATTTAAACTATTAACTAATTTTGAGGTAATTTTAAAATTGTTTTGTAAATAAAAAGAAGTTATTCTTGTATATGATAATAAATAAATTCCAAACTATAACAAAAATGAAGAATGAAAAATAAGATTAATACTAAAAATTATATGAAAAGTAGCAAAAATGTATAGTTTTTTTAATTAAAAAAGACAATGTTTTTGATTTAATTAAATTTTTTAATTAAAAGTATAATTTAATATAAAATGATTTCTTTGATAGCTATTTTATATAAATATTACAAGAAAAATGGCCCAGATAATTTGTCATTATACAATTAATTTTACCAACATAATTAGTTTAAAAAAAATGACTTTAAAAATTAGATAAAACTATGTTGAACAATAACATACAATCTAATAGAGTTCATACACATTCTATCCATTTGATGCGTTACTGATAAAAAATAAATTATGAGTTTTCACTGAAACGCTCCTTTTTTTATAATAGTATCACAGATAAGTTAAATTTATCTTATCTGTGATTGTCTAAAACGATTTTTATGATAGTGATTTTAATCATTAACAGATATCATCTATGCTTGACTCAACTATGCCGTAAACCACTATGCTGCTGTTTTTTTTTTAAGTTTTATTTTATTTTATTCAAAAACTCTTAGATAAACATATGCAAATCATAGTAAAATTAATAAACTTTCAGTTTCGCATCGAAGCTAAAAAGTAGGTCTTTCATGTTCAATAGTTAAATCACATAGACATCGAAAATATGTAATTATTTAAAGATGCTTCAACTTTCAATTACTGTCACAAAAAAAATTAATAAAAACATATTTTTCTTGAATGAAACCTATTGGTAACTTCTTCATGGAACCGACGACTAACATGTTCTTATCAATACAATTATTTTATTGCAGTATTTATCTGTTGGTTAAACTGTTTTAACGGCATCTTTCCATCATCGCCGCGGCATCCACACGTAATCAGAAACCTAACCTTAAACACGAAATGTTTTCGTATAACCAAGTTGAGAAGTGACGGTGCCCTCTTTCGATTCCTATTAATTAGGATTAGGATTCATTGTTTTTGTATCATCCCGGTATTCCTTCGAACAAATTTTACTCTTAAAAATGGCTAAGAAAAAAGATAATGAAAAACACGAAGATGGACAAAAGGGAAAGTATAATAAAGACGACGATTCTAATGATTTAGATAACTTGGTCGATGACATTACAGATGAAGGTATTGTTTTTAATTATTATTTTAATTTTAAGTATATCAAGTAATCTTTTATTTTTGCACTCAGAGTTGCTTGGAGATGTTTTACAAAAGAAACCAAAAGTATCTGATGGTGTTGATACAGTCATTATTGTTGATGGTGTACCTCAAGTTAACCCTGAACGTTTTGATAAACTGAAAGTAGTAATAACTAAAATTTTTGCTCAATTTGGTAAAATTACTAGTGATTTTTATCCTAAGTCAGAAAATGGTCATACTAAAGGGTAAGTTTATATTATTATATATTTATTTTTGAATGATTGTATAAATTGATGTTATTGTCTAGTTGTTCACTATTATTTTATTATTTAGATATATATTTATTGAGTATGAAAAACATGAAAGCGCTTTAGAAGCTGTCACCCAAGCTAATAACTATAAATTAGATAAACAGCACACATTTTTAATAAATCTGTTCTCTGATTTCAAGAAGTAAGTTTAAGTAAAATTAAAACTAGTTCATTTTTTGCAAATTTTACTTAATTTTTGCAGATATAATGATATACCAGAGAAATGGGAACCTCCTACTCCTCAACAATTCCCAGAAAGACCAAATTTGCAATATTTCTTAACGGAAAACGATTCATTTGACCAATATTATGTATATAATATAAATAACCTGATAGAAGTTTGGCTAAATAGTAATCCTCAACCCATAAAATTGGTAGAACGTGAAGTAACTATTATTTTTATTTGAAATGAACATTTATTTAAATTAATAAATATTTCAATTTAATAAAAAATTAATCCTCTAATTTTAGAAATGGACTGAATCATTAATAATGTGGTCACCTCTTGGTACTTATTTAGCAACACTACATAAGCAAGGTGTTGTTCTTTGGGGAGGACCAAATTTCACTAATGTTTTGAAGCTCTCTCATAAAAATGTTCAATTTATTGATTTTTCCCCATGTGAACAGTAAGTAATTTATTTAATTTTATATAATATTTTTTTGAAAAATGAATCTTTAATCATTTAGGTATCTAGTAGCCTATGCACCTTTAGATAATGATGAACAAAAACTGACTATTTTTGACATTCGTACTGGTGCTGAAAAACGATCATTTATTTCTGATACTCCTACTGGAGGTCCAGTCCCAATATTGAGATGGTCCAAAGATGATAAATATTTTGCTCGTATTGGGAATAACACTCTAAGTGTTTATGAAACACCTGTATGTTTAATTTATAAATTGTAGTTTTTACATATTATAAGTAATTTTTTTTTAGTCTTTTGGATTGTTAGACAAAAAAAGTATTACAGTTAATGGTATTAGAGATTTTAGTTGGTCACCTAGAGATAATGTACTAGCATACTGGGTGGCTGAAGACAAAGATGTTCCAGCTCGTGTAGTTCTATTAGAAATACCTAGGTAGGTTATTTTATCTACCCTTATTTTTCAGCTTATAAGTTTAAAATTTAATTTTTCATATAATATTCAAAATTATCCATTCTATATCATTTAAATATTTGAAATGAGTTAATAAGAAAGGTAACGAGAAAAATAAATTTACTCTTTTTCAGTCGCAAAGAAATCCGAGCAAATAATTTGTTCAATGTAGCAGACTGTAAAATTCATTGGCAAAAAGCTGGTGATTACCTATGTGTTAAAGTTGATCGTTATGCTAAAATAAAGAGGGAAAAGGGAGATGTTAAGTACAGTGTAAGTTTATTTCTAATTAAAATATTATTATATGTTTTTTATTTTAATTATATTTATTATTAGGGTATGTACTATAATTTTGAAATATTTCACATGAGAGAAAAAAATATACCAGTTGACAGTGTAGAAATTAAAGAACCAATCCATGCTTTTGCTTGGGAACCAATTGGTTCAAAATTTGCAATTATTCACGGGGAACCTAGTAATAATAATGTAAGCTTTTATAATGTTAAATCCGGTCAAGCCCCAGTATTACTAAGTAAGTAAAATAAATTAATCCATTTAAATTAAAGATAAATTTTACAAAAAAAAAAATCATCTTTTTGTAGAAAAATTAGACAAACATTTTTGTAGTCATTTGTTTTGGTCACCAACGGGTCAATATATTGTTATTGCTGAAATTCGCGATTCTGGTGCTCTGGAGTTTGTTGATACTGCTGATTTTACTACAATGTGTTCTACAGAACATTTTAAAGCTACTGATGTTGAATGGGATCCTACTGGTCGTTATGTAGCCACAGGAGTCAGCTCCTGGAAAACAAAAGTAATTTTGTTAATAAATAAATTTTTTTTCATAACTTTGCGGTTGCTAATGTACCTAGTGGTTTTTAAAAATAGATAATGAAATTATTGTACCTTTTAAAAAAATGATACTTTGTTCTTGTTAAAAATTATTGATCAGTTAATTATAACAATTAAATTTGAAATAATGTCTGAGTATTATAATGAACTTTAATTAATTAACTTGTAAAGTCAGTCTGTACTTGCCAAATTATTTATAGTTATTCAATTGCATAAAAATTAAATAAATATAAAAAAAAAAAATTTTTATAGGGGGATTCTGGATATTGGATTTGGTCATTCCAAGGTCGAATATTAAACAGATTTAACACAAACACATATTGTCATATGCAGTGGAGACCAAGACCACCGACGTTATTGAGTGCCAAGCAACAAAAAGATATTAAAAAAAGCTTGAAGAAGTATACTTCTCAATTTGAAACTAAAGATAAAATGAGAATGACTAAAGCTTCAAAAGTAATAACAGAAATTGAAAAATATAATTTTTTCTAATATATTACTTTAATAATCATCATATAATATGTACAATTTTAGGAAGTTATTGATAAACGGCGAAAATTGATTAAAGAATTTGAAGAATACCGTAGTAAACGTTTAGCTGACTGGGTTAAACAAAAAGCTGAAAGGATGGCAATAAGAAATCGTAAGTGTATTTGTAAATGTGTATGTACACATGAACAATATTGACAAATTTTACTAAATATATTGATAATATTTTAGATATTGATACTGATGAATTAACTTCTGACAGTAAAAATGTTGAAGAAGAAAAAGTTGAATTTTTAGTAAAAGAAGAAGTGACTGTAATTGAGTAAGCATTTTTGAATGTTTTCTTGTAATTAATTTCCACTGATTGTTTTTTGTTTACATTTTGGATAAACTAATAAATTTATATAATTAGTCATATTGTCTATACAGTAATGTCATGTAATATGACATTAATAAACCTTCAATTATTTATATTCTTTATTATTATTATTATGTTCTGTAAATTATCTTTCAATATAAATTTCAAATACAAAAGAAAAAATGTGTGATCTTCTTTATTATATTATCTTATTTAAACTTTTCTGTTTAGTTTTACTTATTTATGAAGTCTCCATTTAATTTCCTTTATATCTAGTTTTAGCTCCTAAGTATAAGAAAATTTGGTATCTTAAGTTAATGTTATGAAAGAGTGTATAATATTTAAAATTTCAAATGTATTTACCCTTGTTAAACTCTAATGTAACAATGATTGTAAAGTTTTTTCCCATTGGGTTGTGGTATCTTAATTTATTAAAATTATTTCCTAAAACTTCTATTTTTAACCATAAAATAAGTTTATTAACAACTATATTTATGTAAAAATAAGGTTTTCTTAACATTATTTTGATATTAATAGGACAATGTATTATGACATGCATACAATTATACAGTTCTCACAATATATGAATCTTTTACTAATTTAAGAAAAATGTATAGGTTACTGAAAATTTGTTAATTTTTTTAATTTAAACCGATATTTATTGACAGCAATATTGACAACAAAAAAAACATCCTATAAATATTTAAATAAAATATAAGCATCAAACGTTAACATTATATTACACACAATTATTTACATATATTAACAAAAAGTAATTTTTTTTACAGTTATATATCACAATAATTAAAGTAAAAGCTTAAATTATAAAAATTGTAATGTTTAATCATTTTAATGTAATATATATCAACTTATTTTTAAGTATATTTTAAAAAACTTATGTTTCATTTAATATATAAGTATTTTTCATAACATTGAGGTATTTATTTTAAACTAAAAATATAGTTAATATTTTTTCAATTAATAATTCTAGTAATATTATTAAAATTCATATTAATTATCAATATTATACAATTTTAGAATTTTAATGATACAATATAGGAAATGAAATTTACTAATAGATACAAGATAAATCACAATTTAAGTTAAATTTTAAAAATAAATTATAATCTATTTAAGAAATAATAACCAGTATTTGTTAAAATAATACTATTTAATTACTATTTGAAATAGTTTAGGAGGAAATCATAGTTTTCAAAGCTAATTAAATAAAAATGTACAGTCACTTTTATATGATCATTTAGTAATACTAATGTTATTTAACGGAATAATCATGTACTAATATATTGTCATTTCTTAGTGTATGCTTAGGCATATTAACTGTTGCTTCATCATAGGATGGAGGTGGTATTTCATTGCCTTCCTGTATATTGTTGCAATCCAACTGATCATATGCTGGAGGTAAAGTAATTTCACTTACTGTACGTATTGGCATAGTATACTGTTGTGACTCTGCTAATTGAGATTGTTGAGATCGTAAATCCTGTAATAGTAAATTTATAAAATAAAACTAAATAACTATAAATTAATTTAAATAATTTACCTCTATTTGTTGTCGAAGGACCATATCAATAACACGACGTCTGCGTAAATACAGTACATTTCTAATTCCTATCATAATAGCAGTACAAATACATAAAGGACCAAACATCCATAGATGACCCAAATTAGAAAAAACTGTATTTTCAAAAGTACCTAGTGAGAATATTGATATGATCGTACCTAATATAAATAAAAATACTGATATTAAAAAATAAGAATATGTAATACAGTCACAAGAGCTACACGGCCGACCCATATCTTCAGCTAGATGAACTCTTTCCCACATAAAATAGGCTTCCATTTTAGAAGCATTATATTCAGACGACACTCAGAATGAAGCACACAACAAAGACTAGTTTTTAAGTACACTACATTTCGACTATCATTAATATAGATAATATTTATCTATGGCTTAAATGTTTACTTATCAGTTTGTATATTTTTATTTTTATCATTTCATTATCACCAAATTTTTTATTTATATTATTAACACAAAAGTATTACGTTATTACCATGATTAGAAGCAAGGTAGATATAAAAAAAGCATTCATTATTAATTTTATTTCTATTAATTAATTTATAAACATAAATAAGTTATTTGAATTAACTTATTTCAAACATTTAATATAATGAAGTCAATAAAACCATAATTCATTAATTTTTAATAGGTTAAAAAAACAAATTTTAGCTTAGTGGTAATTAAAAATGTTTCGCTGGTCAGGTGTTCATGTTTAACTCTAATACTTTAATCTAAGAGTGAAAAAATGATGCAAGAAGTTTCTAGAGAAAAAGTTGAAAGAATTTTACCAAAGAATCGGTAAAAGTACAACACTATTAAAGTAGAGAAAACTCGACTTAATAAAATCAATTATTTAGGTTTGTGATAAGATCTGAGGTATTAATTAGAAATTTGATGACAACTTTTTAAATTTGTATTTTATTTTTTAATATTTAAATATTTAATTCTATTTTTGAAATAATTTCATAATTGATAAACTATTAAATACTTATGTTTATCTATCAAAATATTTTAAATAATGCAGCAATCCATAAAAACGCTTTCAAAATTATTACTTTTAAAATAAAATTCAGTTGTATTGTAAATCATTCTATGAGGAAGAGTTTTTTCTAAAATTATAAAATGAATTATACTTGGTGAACAATTAACAGTATTTTAGATCAAAGGTATTGAAATGGAATGGCTGGGGATATAAAGATTCAAAATTCTTTGTGACAAAAGAAGGAGTGATTCGTTTTACTGGTAATCGGTATGTCATAGTTTACTTAATCTATTTAAATACTTAATAAAATATAAATTATTACTTCAAATATGAAAAATTAACTGTTTTGGGTAAAATAACTGATCACTGTAGAGTTAATTATTTTGATCCCAACAGCAAATGCGATGAACAGATTATGTTAAATTCAAAGAGTTGAATGGACCTTACTTACAAAAGAGTCCCATAAAAATAAATAATTTTTTAATTGTAGTCAATTGTTAATAAAATAATTATTTATATGAAAAAATAAATACAAAGTATGAAGTTGACTTAAAATAGACTTCTGTATAATTATGACCTATGTAATATATGAGTTAATTTAAATAACCAAATTTATAAAATAATGTGTTAAAAATAAAAAACCTACTTAAAATATTTTATTGTTGTAAGAAAATCTGTTTTTCCCATTTATGAAATCATAATCCAAACTTCTATACATATAGGATAATTTGTATTGTTTCAAAAAGCTTTTATTAAACAATTTACATGGTTTATCAATACATGACTACTCTGTATATGACACGTCTTAAGTCTGAAATTGCCTTATATTTACATTAGAAATAACTATAATTTATCCAAATGTTGTTAATAGTATATTGTATTATTATTATAACATTATATTGAATTTAATAAGAATTTATTCATTTTAACAGCCTATAGTACTATTTTAGCAACATTTGTGTGTCATATGTAAACTTATAGATTGAAAAATAAGTTATTAGGCAAACATTATTTGTTGTTATTTCAATTTAAGTTAAATTCTACAATTCAAACAATAAAAATGATACGTTAATTCAGTAATGATTATTTTATCATAAACCACTTAATTAATCAAAAAATAACAATAATATTCTTTTAGCTCAATTTTTTCTGACTTTATCAATAATGAAGTAATTTTTATGATCGTATATCTTATAAAGATGTCAACATTATTTGTTCAAAAGGGAGCATACATAATTTACTATCTTCCTTATTAGATAATAATCCAATTAAGAAAATGACTTTTGAACCACTACTTCAGATATTAATAACAATTTAAAGTAATGGCTGGAAGTGAGATTAATGTGTAGCTATTTTTATCACAACACTTTGCCATCACTCCTCTTCATCCCTAGTTATATTAATGTTTATAACTTTTGAAATACTAGTTCAAAAGTTGTTATTAATCCATAATTTTTTTAATTAGATGATTTTATATTATTTTTATGCTAGTTAAATATATGATACAATTTAAAAACATAAATTTAACACTCTTATAAGTATGTAGAAATAAACATAAAAAGTGCTTACTGATTAATAATTGAGTAACCCATGGAACTAAAAGATACCAATGAAAAATTATCAATATTCATTTTATTTTTCGATTAAAAAAGAATTTAAACACTAAAATAAATTTTAGAAAAAAAATTAGATATTTAATAAATTTAATCATAAATTATTGCTACATTAAAATAATAATTAAGTTATTACTTAAAAATTTCTTGTGTAATAAAAACCATATATATTATATATTTATGTATATAATTGATATTTTTCAAACTACTTTAAACATTTTTAACAAAAAATAAAGTATTCATTTTTGAGTAAATATAGTTAAAAAATGATATAAAATATAAACATATTATGTTAATCAAATAATTTTTAATATTTTTGTATAACTATGATAATTTATTCTTTAGGTATCCTATTGGAGAGATAGACTTACCATTTTTCACTCAATGGGTTCAAAAAACATTAAACATTGATATCAGATCTAGAAATGTACCACAAAATATATTCAAGTCTAATGAAATTCCACATTGTTTTATACCCAATGGTATTTAGTAAAATATTTATTAATTACAAATTATACAATTTTAATAAAAAGTACAATAACAATTATTATGTAACTGTTTCCATAATTTGAATTATTTTTATTAAAGCAAAAAATGTCTATCTTATTATTAGCTCTTACTTTTTATTTAGAAAACTATTGGTAAAAGTTTAATCCAATAATATAGTAACAAAAATTAATATGTGTTTGAAAATACAAATTCACCATTAATATTTAAAAATTCATATTTGTAATGCTTAGTTAAATTATGTCATACAATAATAAATTTTATTATATTGATAAAATATAACTCTGTTTCATTCTGGATTTTGTATTAAAATATAATAACATGTATTAAATAAATTTATTTTATCAGCCATCAATGATCTTAAAATTAAGGCTTATAATTAATTAAAGAAATTAAATTACTTATGTACAATATAATACACAAATAAAATTATTTAATTAATTAATAATTCTAAAAAAAATTAACTGTTTAGTTTTATTTTTTTAGATTTTCTTGTTGCTTTAAAAAATACAAAAATGGATTTTACAACTGATGGTCCTGCTAGAATCTGTCGATCCCATGGCCAAACCCTTTATGATATATATACATTGAGATATGATAAATGTTTTCCTCGTATTTCAGATATTGTTGTATGGCCAAGTGAGTATCTATAATTTTTTTGTTACTATTATTGAATATCTATTTATATTTATAAACTGCTTTCTCTCCTTTTTACTACAACTAACTTATACAAGAGGACATTTAACTTAAATATCATTAATCAATTATTGGATATTAACCTTTTTTAAGTGAACCATGAAAATGTCATCACCTTAGTAGAATTAGCTAATAATTATAATGTTGCTTTAATACCATATGGAGGAGGTACTAGCGTATCTGGAGCAGTAACATTACCTAAATATGAAAAACGGTGTATAGTTAGTGTTGATACTTCACAAATGGTAATTATTGATTACAATATGGTTAACAAAACATTTTATGAAAATAATAAAATACTTACATAATTATAGAACAAATTATTATGGTTAGATGAATCAAATTTAATTGCTTGTTTTGAAGCTGGTATTGTTGGTCAAGATTTGGAACGAGAACTTAAAAAACTAGGTTTTACATGTGGACATGAACCAGATTCATATGAATTTTCTAGGTATAATCACATAATACCCTGAATGTAGCTTGTATAGCAAAATTATGTAGTAAGTTCTTTTTCTTTGTTATTATTTTTAGTTACTGTAAGTATTTTTTCATTGTTAATCGTTTTTATTTATTTTATAGTTCTGTTAGACAAAGTACATGAATTTTAAAAATATTATTTTCAAAATACTGATATTAAGAAAGAATTTTTATTTATTTATTATTTTTTAGCTTATTTTTAATTTTTAGATTTAATTTTATTTAAAAAAAAAATTTTCAAAATATATTATATTATCAAAATATTTTGTTAAAAAATTGATGACTTGATTATTTTACAAGTTTAGTTTAGGTGGTTGGGTAGCTACTCGAGCTTCAGGGATGAAAAAAAATGTTTACGGCAATATTGAAGATTTAGTAGTTGATGTAAAAATGGTTACATCTGAAGGTGTTATGGAAAAAAATAGCAAGGTTCCTAGAATGTCATGTGGGCCTGATTTTCAACATATTATTTTAGGATCAGAAGGTAATTAATTTTATTATTTTCAATTTAATTAACTTATCTTTTTATTTGAAACAGGAACATTAGGAATAATTACAGAGGTAAAATTAAAAATTCGACCATTACCTAAATGTATCAGTTATGAATCAGTCATTTTTCCTGATTATGATTCAGGAGTCAAGTGTATGAGAGAAGTAGCAAAACAAGTAAGCATTGAAATTTAACTATGTAAATGAAATTCATCTAATATCAATTGGATTATTTATATGTTAATTATTATAACTTTGAATTAGCTTTGTCTATTAATTTAATATGTTAATAACTAAGTTATATTATCAAATAGAGTATGTATATTAAAAAAAAAATTATAATTCATTTTATTATATAAAACCAAAAAAAAATTATTATTTGAGGCCATGTAATGGAATAGTAAAAAATAAATAAATATTTTGTAGAAAAGGTAATAAATACAAATTTTAATAATCTGGTAAAAAAAACTTAATCAATTTTCTTTATGAAATAAAAACTTGTTGAAAATAAAAATGTGTTAGTCATAAACAACGCTTGGGACTTAATACATTTATAATATTTATTTTAGTCATTCCAAGTATATCAATAATTAATAGATATTCATCTTAGTTTTTTTAATACCAAACAGTGTATATTAATTAGAAATTTAGTTTTGGTAGGTGTAAGAGAATCACTACCCTCTTAAAATAAAAAATATTCACTACTATATATATATACACTTATGATAATTTTTCATGGAGTGGATGTTTCAGATGTGGTTCAAACAAATTTTATGAATGTATAAAGTGTTGGCCTTGGTCACAAATCAGGGTGATCGAGATAAATAGTTTTTTTCTTCTACATAATTTAGTTTTTGTATCTTTATAAGTCAACACTTATATTAAATCAAAACATTGATTTTATGAATTTTTTTTATATTAACCATTGTGTTATTAGAGATGTCAGCCTGCATCAATAAGGCTCATGGACAACATGCAGTTTAAATTTGGGCAATCACTACGCCCAATGAATAATAAATTTGAAAATTTAAAGGAGATTTTTAAAAAAATATACTTGAAAAGAATTTGTGCATTTGATTATGATTCACTGTGTGTCATGACACTTTTATTTGAAGGTATAACTCAATCATAATTGCAAAATATATTACTAAAACTTGCAAAAATCAATTTCTGTTATTATATCTATGAAAACTAAAAATTTTTTTTGACAAAATATCAAATCATTATTTTATCTGTCATTACATTAAAAAAAAAAAAAATGAAATTTAAGCTAACGTACACCTATTACTTACAATTTATTATATTTCTAGGCTCTCGTGAAGAAGTAAATTTACATAAGAATCGAATCTCTCATATAGCAACATTATTTGGTGGTATTAATAGTGGTGAAAAAATTGGTAAAATGGGATACATGCTAACATTTGTAATTGCTTATATACGTGTATGTAATTTATAAAGAGTATTTAAGATTTATATTTATGCAAATATGTAATTTATGTCAGGATCTAGCTCTTGAATATAATGTTGTAGCTGAATCATTTGAAACATCTGTACCTTGGGATAAAACTCTTCATCTTTGTAATTATGTTAAGAAAACAGTGTCAAATGAATGTAGTAGTAAGTTTTATTTCTAAAAACAAAAAAAATTGTATAATTATCTTTTTATTTTGATTGTATTCAGAGCTGAACATCAAATATTATTTAATTAGCTGTCGTGTTACTCAAACATATGATACTGGATGCTGTGTTTATTTCTATTTTGGATTTAATTGGACTGGGTTAAATAATCCAGTATCAACTTATCACCACATTGAATCTATTGCAAGAGATGCAATCATAGTGTCTGGAGGGTCAATATCTCATCACCATGGTGTTGGAAAACTTAGAAGTTATTGGTATCAAAATAATATACCTAAAACAACTCTATCTCTCTACAAATCATCTAAACATTTATTAGATCCAAAAAATATTTTTGCTATTGGAAATCTTATGTGTTATCCAATTTCAAAATTATAAAAAAAAATTACACTCAAAATGTAGTCTTATTAGTATAATATTACAATAGTATTAATATTAAATATAGCTTTTAGTATCATATTTCATGTATTTTAACTGTATACAATGACATTTAATTTGTTTTTTTTATCTTTGAATTAACAACTCGAGGGAGAATTGTCTTTTTTTACTTTTTTTTAAACTGACATTGTTTATTTCAACAAATATCACATAATACAATTATGAAGTTAACAGAAAATTATAAAATCTTAATTAATTAATTGCCTAATTGACTTTTCAAACAAGACTATATATCCGACTTAAAATCTGTGAAATTGATTGCTACCTTAGTTATTCCTCCTTTTCTTTGATATGCAAAATACTGGAAATAAATCTCACAATCACTTCCCAATTTTTACAATTTTTTCTTTCATTATCCAAATTATTATGTCTGGTATGACAAATAGTCCACCAATATTTTAGATTCATCAATTTTGTCACTTCTAAAAATGTATCATTCACATAATTGTCTCAAAACTTATATGACATACAATCAGCACTTGTTACCAATTTGTATTTGTACAAGTAGGATTATAAATAGCCATGCCCTATCAAGAATTATGTAATGAGGAAATTAATGACTCTACAGCTCACTCGCTGTCACATGTGAAATAAACTTTTTTGTCGACATACCTTAGTTCACATGTCTGTCTATCCACTCTTGCCACTATTTCCAAATCATGTTGTTCACTTCATGTTTATCCGCATCTATAATAGCTTTCTGAAGTCAACGAAGTTCAGATATTCTTCCTGCCATTATTTGAATGGGAACTATATCAGATACTACTGCTAAATCTACTATATAATTTTCTATGCCTACTAGATCCGGTTCCAGTACTTTAACAATTTTTAATACTTTTTCAAAGGCTTCCATCATAGATTGATTTCTTCAAAAACTTTAATTGGTTTTATAATAATCCTAGTAGATTGCTTTCAGGATGTAGTTAAAGTGACCGTTTGAATACACATTTAAATTTTCTAATAGTAAAGACCATCTGGGAACCAACAGTGTAGCTGAACATCACTAAAGCGGTGACTGATTAATCGACTGTGCGCGTCACATTACGCACCTAATAGGACATTCTAGTATCAATTGTTTATTTATTTATTATAATGTTTATTGTTGAACGACTTTCTATAACAATAATAATACCTAGGCTATAATTCAAAAATACTATTATAATAATTTAAAAATAAAAATTATATATAATATAGAAAAGAAACAATAAAATTGAACAGTGAAAAAAAAAGGTTTAAATATATTTACAAATTTAATTGTTAATATGAATGATCTTAGTACGAATCATGTTAATAGAATGTATTATTGACAATAATTTATTGCAAATGTTCATCAAATTTATCGATAAGGCATTTATAAAGAAAAATTAGTCCTATTAATAAGTAGATAAAAAATTTTGTGAGATGAATAATGAGTTGTTCTAACAAACGAGTGCATCAATTTGGTCTTCTAGCTATCCTGAAATAAAGCGTAAGCTAAAGTCAATAAGCCTTTGCTCAATTAATTGAAACCTAAAAAATGTATTAATATTACTATAGTCATGATTAGGATAATTAATATTTAAATAATGTACTGCAAAATTACTAAATCGATTATGGTGAAGTGAATGGTGCCCAAACTACAACACTGTACTTATAAAAAAAAACCGTAACAACACATTATAAAGGACAGGAAGACAGATGAATTAAAATTAGCCAAATGTCTTCTTATAAAATTGAGAAAACGTAAGGTTTTACTTACTGCATAATCTAAATGGGGTCGAAAGTGTAGTGAAGAAATATATAAAGAAATCGAAGATCCTTAACTTAGTATACTAATTTAAGAAGTTGTCCATCTAATCTATGATTAAATAAAAGTCTCGCGTATGGTAAAATGACACAACTTAGCATATATTTAAAATACTTTGTTTGAAATATATATATATATTTAAAATACTTAAATCCAACCATAATAAAACATTCCAAAAATATATTTAAAACTTTTTAAAAAATTAAGTATTATATTTGTCATAAAGATCACCTAAAGTGTATGTGATTTATTTTGGATTTTATTATTCTTAGGACATTGATTTTTTTTTTTAATTGGAGGAATATATTTTAAATTAATCAGTGTCATCATACAAATTGAGTAACAGGAACTACACATTTGCCACCATACATAACTACATTTTCAGCTTCTTTATGAAACTGAGAATCTATTAATTTTACTGATGTTTTATTATTGTGCCTGTTATAACTTTTTCTCAGATTTCATCGGCCCGATTTCTTTCTAAGATACACCAAAATATCACAAATCATATCTAATTGGATACATAGATGCAAAAAATTACGATTTTTATAATCAGTAAATGTTGACATTTTAAAAATTTTTCTGTCTTAAAACTGTCATAATTTATTTAATAATGTATGATTCGAAACAATTTTTTTTATACATTAACATTTTAGGCATTTCCCTTTAAATTGGTATGACTTATTGAACATTGTATGGATCAATAAAATTTTTTGTATGTGAAACTTTAAACTTAACTTTTGAAAATTTTCCAAGAATATTTCGGACTTTAAATATTTGTTAAATTAAATCTTATATTAGATACTATAAGTTAAAAAATAAATATATGTTTCCCGACACCTTGTTTTCTATATGTAAACGACCCCGAAGTTATCAAAAATAACAGTTTTTTATGTTAAAATTCTCTGTTTCAAATATAATTTGTGCACAAGAAACAAACTAACATTTCATCAATAACCTAACTAATATTAAATAAAATTTAAATAATATTACTTTTCCCAAAAAACATGTGTAGTGTTGCAATAAGAGGAAGTTAGGGGGGGGGAAATAGCCTCCACCCATTCCTAAATTATTTTTTGGTTGCGCCACTGAATATGTATATCAATAATATGCAATATATTTAAAAAAGTTGTACATTTTATTCATTGTGATACATTATTTTTAAAGATATATACAATAAATTGTATTATAATTTAAATAAACTAATTAAATGCATACTTTTCATTCCCATTCTTGTTTAATTTTTTCAAATTCATCATCTTCAATAAATGGTTTATCAATCAAACTAAAAATAATATACAAATTAAAGATTACTTGCTCATAGTAAATATTATATTAAATTATAATAAATCTACTAACAAAGAAAACATACTTAATCATTATATCACCACAAAATATACAATCAGTTGCTAAAATATTATCCAGTGACTCTTTAATTTTATCCCGCTGAATAATAATTTCTGAAGATGGTGAATCACTTTTTATATTTTGGTAAAGATTACTCAACTTTTTCTATAAATTTATTAATTGATTAAAAATAATATGTTTAAAATGAAAATATGAAATAATTGTTTTTAAAAAATTAATCTATCCTAATATCGTTTTAAAATAAATTAAAACTCGAAAAGTAATTTAATATATAGACATATATTAATATATATGTCTATATAGTGTTAATAGGAGAAAATAGGGAGGAAATTAATCAAAAGCTAGAGGTGTGGAGATCAGCTCTTGAAGAAAAGGGTTTAAGAATAAGTAGAAGAAAGACAGAGTATATAGAGTACAAGTTTGACAAAGGAGAACACGAGGTAGGTGAAATGAGGAGGTAAGTGACAATAGGCGAGGACGTGATTAGAGAGGTGGAGAGTTTTAAGTATTTTGGGTCAGTTGTGCAAAAGAGTGGTGGTATTGATGAGGATGTAAGACACAGAATTAAGTGCAGGTGGTTGAAGTGGAGAGAAGCGTCTGGCGTCTTATGCGATAAAAGAATTCCAATGAAGCTAAAGGGTAAATTCTACAAGACTGTAATAAGGCCAGCTATGATGAATGGTTCAGAATGTTGGGCTGTTGATAAGAAAGTAGAGCAGAGATGAGAATGCTTTGATGGATTAGTGGACTAAAAAAGATAGAATAAGGAACGAGCATATAAGAGGGAGTATAGGTATTGCGTCAATCGTGGATAAGATGACAGATAATATACTTAGATTGTTTAGTCATGTTATGAGGAGAGAAGAATCGGAAGCTGTAAGAACAGTTATAGAAATGAATGTTGAAGGAAGAAGAGATAGAGGAAGACCAAAAAAGAGATGGAGGGATGCTATTAAATGCGATTTGAGGACAGCTGATGTGAGCGTAGAAGATGTGGGAGATCGTGTCAAGTGGAATCTTAGGATAAGGGTGGCCGACCCCAAGTAGTTGGGATTAAAGCGAAGAAGAAGAAGAAGAAGACATGAAATTTTATAAGTTAGATAAACTTATAGAATAGTTAAAAACAAAATTTAATTAAAGAGTAAAAATATAAATTAATAAATATAAGAGGATTATTAAAAAAAAAGATAAATCCAATATTTTACATGCCAAAAGCTTTTATTATAAGTTACTCCTAAATTTACTATTCATCTGCTTTCTAGAAAGACAGCAAATATTTTTCAAAGTACATGAATTAAACTAGATACATTATTTTTCTGTCTAACTCCTGATTTATCAATATAAATTAACATCTTAAAATAAAATAATAAATAAGTACCTGTAAGTCATAAATAGTGTTCATAGTGTTTAACTCAACATATGGTTGCATTTCTTTAATTAAACAATCTACATGAAAATAATGCGAACATGGAAACACATAATATGCCTTTGTAATTAATTGTTCTTTACAGCTACTACACAAATTTGTGGGCTGAATAAGCATTAAACTATTTTTAAATGATATAATTTCTGATCTTATAGTTTCAGCTGCTTTTATAGAATCTTCCATTTCTTCTTTAAGATTTTGTATTTCATTATTATATTCCTAGAAATAATTCATTTTTAAATAATCATACATAACAAAACCCAATACAGTTTAATAAGCCTGCACCCAAAAAATAATTTAAAATTTATGTACTTAAAATAATGAATATATTTCTACAGTTTATCATCCCTATTTTATTGATGAAATATTATTAAAACGTGTAGATTTCATTAAAGATTTAGGTTATTTTTTTAACTAATCTTTCATTTAAAAATAATATAATATTATAACATTATAGCTACTTTGAGCCAATAATTTAATATTAAGAACTTTAAATGATTGTAACATTGATTTCTTTTTTCATAGTTTAGATAATATTAAGCACCCCCAGGGGTGTATTTAATATTATATGAATAAACCTAAGGCTCCAAGCTGTTGCTTAGGAAAATTGGCTCTCCCATCAGCAGCACAATTTATGGTGAAATAGCTATCCTCATTAGCTTAGCTGGTTAGGAAGATCTGGTCTTCCAAGTAGAGGGATTGACAATGGGCTAATGACTTGTCTCAGTAAAAAACCATTATTAAGAAACTTACTATTATTAAGCCTTGGAAAATTTGGGAAATAAAATTGTAACTAAGACTGGAAAACCTGGAGCATTTCAATTTGGAACATAAGATCTCTATATAAAAGCGTGCAACACATATACAGTGTGCAAAGTGAAGTTTGGAGAATCACAGAATTTTGAGATTTAAATTAGCCAAAAACAGAGTGATGTATTGTAGTCAGTCTTTTTTAACCTAGCACAAGTGACCAGGTCAATGCCAACAAGGTATGATTGTCCATATGATATTTTGTCCAATAGTAGGCTCCTTAAAGAGAACCCTGCCTCGGAAGGAAAGATCAATGGAAAAAGACCTAGTGGTCCCCTAGACAGTGTTTGGTAGACAGGGTCAAAGATGACTTTATTATAAATAAAAATTTTATAATTCCATACACAGAATAATATTACAGCTAAATCTATTTTAATTTAATTGATAGTGGCAATTTATGAAAAAAAAGTTAATTTAAAATATTGAAATATTCTATAGATTTTTTTATTAATAGAAGTAAATAAAATATTATTGATTTTATAATACTGTCTTATAAAGTAGTTATTATTAAAATACTCACTTTTAAAGACAAACACACAGCATCTTTAAAATGATCTATTGTTACAAAATCTGGAAAAAATGGTAAGATATCTTCTATTTTAATAAATTTGCATTCTTCCAAAAATTTCATAGCTTGTGCAATATCATTTTTTTTTCTTACAACGTGTTGTGCTACATAAAAATAATAAATAAATTTTTTAACTTTGATAATATTTAGATTAATATAAAAATTTTCCTATTTGCAAAGCTAAAGAAAACAATTTTTATAATAGTAAAGGCACCCTGCAAAAAATATGTGTCTCACTTAGATCAAAACTATTATAGCCCAAAAAATGTTTTTTTGACTAACTACAGTCTTGATTCAGGTTATAAATAAAAATTTTCCTCTTATTTATTTGAACCTTTAAAAAGTAAATACAGACACTAATAATTAGGTTAATCAGATCAAACCTAGTATTAGATAAAAATTCATAATAATGAATCTAAATGATAATTAAAAAATAGTTACCAATTTTTAACCAAAGTTTTTTAGATAGCTCTTGATTATTATTTGGTAAAGAAGCTGTGGATTTAGCTAAATCTACATTAATTAACAAAGCTAAATCAACGGCAGCTTCCCACAATCCTAATACAATTGATAATTGAACACATGCTTCTAGTAGATTATGTTCACGACACAGTCTTAGAGCAAATTTAGGATTGTAACTAACAGCTGTCATGTCTTGACCTTGCAGTTTTAAATAATTCATTAATTTATCGTTATTATATTTAATATATAATAATAATAAATAATTATGAATTGATTCAGAGTTGCAGTTTAAACAATGAACACAGAATTCCAAGTATCTGATTATTTCCAAAGCCTAGAGAATTAAATATAACTATAATATTTTTTTATATTTGATACAATTAAATATTATATATATTTTTTCTATATTGTTTAATTGTAGACTAGCTATAATCCTAATAGACATTATTAAAATAGCTTCTTAACTTAATTTATCTGTAATAAAAAAAATTTTATTTTTTATATACAGCTATTATTTATTTTTATGGAATGAACAAATAGTTAAATATTTGACTATACAACTAATGGAACAGGAACAGGAAAAATTTTTAGTTATAGAAAAATGAAAAAAGTGGCACTCATTTGTAGTACACATAGGTCTACATTCATAATTATCATTTCTAGTATTATTAACAAAGAATTTTATTAGGACAATTTTTTTAATTACCAGTGGTTCTATTTACTTTTGTTTACTGAACTCATTAATATTAATTGTCAAATGTCGTAATGGCATTTGAATAAATAAATTAAAATATAAGATAATCTCAATACCTCCAATAAAAAATATCCTAACTACATATTTTTCATTGTTTTTAAATATCAAATATGATAATTGAACATATTAGCTTCGATACGAAGCTGAGAAGGTATTGGTTTTACTAAGATGTGTTTATTTTTTTTTTTGTGTGTCTGTTACCACTTTTTCTCAGCTCTCACCGAACAGATTTCTTTCAACGATATGTCAAAAGATCACAAATCGTATCTAGTCGAAGACATCACTCTCAAAAATTGAAAAAATTTTCCTCGTTCCCCGTAAATGGGGGAAACCTCCAAAAAAATTTAAAATTTAAAAATCGCTAATTTTCGAAATTTTTTCAATTTTTTTTACTAAAAACTGCTGTAACTTTTTCAAAAATAAACATATCAATATAATTTTTTTTTTTATAAATGCTTGATATCTTTATCTATCATTTGATATATATTTTTTGTAAATCTGACACTTAACCTCCCCACAGGAAGGGATTTAAAATGACAACTTTTTTACAAAAAATTAACTTTTTCAACTTAACTTTTGTAAATGTTCCGGAAGGTCTGACACTTTTATATATATATCTTAAATTAAAGCTAATGTTTAAATGCTGGATTTTTTTTTTTACTATATATCACAAAACATCACTATGATTTTTCCATCAATTGAATAAAAATCATAAAACAAAAAAATTATTCAGAAAGATACATAATTTAAAACTTTAAATGGCTTTAAACTTATAAACTTTATAATCCCTTAAATAATACTAATAATCCAATTTACCACGGTTTTCGTTGGAATTGGCAATATATGTTTTATACTAAATTTATGCTTACAAGTTGTTCATTTGGATTTGAAACGATCAATGAATTAAAAATTTTCATAGGATCTAATTTTTGGCCTTGTTTAATTAATAAAGAAATAGTTTGTGTTGGAGCCTTTTCAACCAAGTCTGGCAAAAACAACAAAAATAAATCACTATAAGGATGACGTTCTAGAATATTCAATGCTGAAAATTATTAACAGATTGTAATTAAAATTTTAATATATATTTATGAATATTAAATTAAAACTTTACCTTCAATTATACAATCTTCATTTAAATAATGTTGAATAACTCGCTTATAGTCTTGATTATCAAGTGATAACCATAACATAAAATGGTCATCGCCATGACTAGCCAATATATCATAAATACTTTCCCAATTTTTTCTAATACAATCCTACATTAGTTTTAATACCTATTTAAATTTATTATACTATTTGAAACAATTTTTTTATTTTTTTACTTGAATTATAGGGCATAATAAAAAGTTTTTGAATTCTTCTTGTAACTTGATGTATGATTCAAAATTTTCTTGACCATAGTTTCTTAATGAAGCCAATTCATTTGCAAATAACTCTATTGACCATAATGTTATCATAGTTATTTGAGTACAATCTTTAGGTTTTAAACTTTCTAATTTCTAACGCAATTATATTATAATAAATTTTTATCTTCTAAAATATTTTTATAATTTTATACCTTCATTAAAAATAGTTTTATGGGCTTTTTATCCTTCAAATACAAAAATTTTAACACAATTTCTTCAAAGGATATATTTAAGTTTGCATATACCATTGCACTTTTCTCATATCTTATGTAAAAAGTTACATAATTAATTATCATATTTTTTAATAAAAAAGTATTATTTGAAAACAATAATCTTACTGTTTAGTGTCAAAATAATTATTTGCTTGTCTTACTAGTACTTGATTCATTCTAAATGGGTTATTTTGACAAATTTCTCTGGCTTCTTCAAACCTACCTTTATCTATATAAATCTATAAAAAAACAATAACTTAAGTAAAATAATTATTTTATAATAATTATAATTTATATAAAACACATCAGACAATGCTAAATTTAGCATTATATTATATATATTTATTTAACTTATAAAAATAACATTGTCTAACACATAATTTAAAATAATTAATCTATTAATAACTAACTTTCCAAATATAACGATCTTCTTTTTGTAGCTTATATCTAAAAACAGCATGTTCAGAATACAACCATACTATACCAGATATCAAGTCTTTTGTAATATTTAGAAGTTTCCCATGAGTCTTTAAATAATTAAAAAAATAAATAAATTAGTAATAATTAAATTATTCCACGGATGTAAAATCTCAATCATCTGTAAATTAGTATACAAATTTTACATCCAGATTTCGAATTTCATCTGTTTCATTCAGATTTATTAATCTGAATTGATTATGTAATCAATATATTATATTATAATATATCAGATTACTACTTAAATTTGGATTTAATAATTTGATTCAGATTTGATCCTCACCATTAATATATATATATAATAAAAATTTAATATTTACTTGAGAATAATAATCTTCATCCATCACCTGAGATGCATATGGTGTCGCAGGAGATTCTAATGATACTGCTATTACTTTATTAGAGTATAAAAGCAAAACATGATACTGAGTAAAAGTCATGGATATTGGGACAGAGAAATCATCATCTTCTCTACCATATAAACGACTGTACTCAATCAATTTATGAGAGTTAAATACAGTTTTATTTTTTTTATTTATATTAATCTATAAATAAAGTATATATTTTTAAAAAATATTATTATTGTTTTTTTACATTTATGTAAAACTTACCTCAGCAAAAAATACACCCAATTCTGTAAGAAAACCAAAATATTTTGGCATAGTAAATTCATTTTTAGGGTGATAAAAATGCAATTTACTGTGCTTCAAAACTGGTGGCACATCATTAAAACGTTCTATTGAAACAAAAATATAATGTAATAATATATATATATATATGTATTTTAATTCTACACACTTGTTCAAAACTTTATTTACTTACCTGGAATAGCTAAATAATTATTAAATACTTGTTGCAACATAGGTCTTTCATCTTTATTTAGAACTGAACCAACAAATTGATAAAGTTTAGAGGATGAAATTACAAGAATATAAAATATATCTGTATTACCATATCTATGGTATTCAATACTAATAATTGGAGTTGGTTGTCCTTTACTTATATCAAATACCTAAATTAAACACATAAAAAAAGTAAATATACATCCAGGCAGAAGAAATAATAATAAAAATGGGGTAACTAATGTCTATGAGCCCACACAGCCATGTAAACTCAATATTTAAAATATTAATTTTTTTGTCGAATGAACATGTTTACGTTCATTAAAAAAATTAATGCATTGATTTTGTTGCTTCATAAAATTTTGTTTATTTATGAAAACTTTACCTGCATTCCACATTATATCCATTAATATAAACAAATTTATATCTCTACAAAAATGATATTAAAGTTATACCTTCAGTAGTGTAATTAATTATGTAATTAAAAGACAAATAAATAAAAAAGTTTTTAACTACCCTAAGACCAAAAAAAAAAATTATCTTTATCATGAAAACTTTTTTTTATATTCTTGATGTATATGCCTAACTTTCTTTTAATCTCACCTCTTATATTTTAGAATAATATATTTCAAGTATTTAATGAATAAATAGTGTAACTATTTTATACACTTTATATTTTTTAAACTATTATCATATTCATTTCTTACGTTAAAATCGTAGACTGTGCTCGTTTTTTTTAATTTGAATCTATTATGAATTAAAGAAAATAATTATAAATATAAAAAGTGATTTCATTACAATTGCAATTGCTTATGAGATACTGAGTAATTTTTAACAAGTTGCAGCAATTAAACAATGCACTTATGATATTATTCCTTCCCCATATATTTAGAAGTCCTAGCATTGAAATCAACATTCAACAGTGTAATATAACAGATCCTTTGGCCCATACAGTAACTTATCACTTAAAAGGGTGTATTTTATTCTTAGTTTTTTATATATAATTTCAATATGACAAATTTTCAAGAGTTTTTAGAAACCATAATATTATTATTAATTATATAAATAGCCCTAAAATCATGCAAATTCATCGTAAATGTGTATTAAGTTCATATTCACATTTAACTTGAAAAAAACGAATGATGTTTGCATGACATTCACAAAATACAAACAAGAGCCCGCGACTGTACATTTAACAGTATTCTTTAATACTGAGTAAACTACATCAATTATAAATATATACATAAAAATTTTAATATTAAAATAAAATTCAAAATTTTTTGAGCTTAAATCAATTTTTTTTAGCTCTTAAATTACCTCTTTCCAATACTGCATAACACTCCCTTGAAAAAATCTATCAAATTCTGTTCCTAGCTGTGTTTCGATTATTGTACCAGAGGAATTCCCAAGTAAGATAGGACCTGTAGTACTAGTGGTTGATTTAACTTTAATATCACAGTTCCATGCTACACAAGTTATTTCACTTCCTTGATATTTTCCAACCTATTAAGTAAAATATAATAAATTTTATTTCAAAGGAAATTATTATTGTCTTAAAAGACTAAGACTTTTTAAGTCATGCCCATAAAAAAAACTTCAAAGTGTTAATTTTAGTAATAATTAACATTTTAATCATTTAAACTAAACAAATGGTTACATAATGAAATAAGCAAAAAATTCTTACCGTCTTAAGTTTTGTAAATTGTCTATTTGAATAAAATAATTGTGAATTACTTGTATTACCACAAGTAATAATCATATGTTCTGCAAAAGGATCAAGAAATATCTGCCTCACCTTGAGGGAAGATGTTCTCAAAGTATCAATTTCTAATTACAGAATAATGTATAAAAATTAATGATTTATTAAGAACACAATACAATAAATATTTTTACAATTATAATAGTATATTTAAAATGGTCAATCAATAATGAAGTAAATATCCTAATTTTAATCATTACCTTCAATATTATCTTTTCTTAAGTCAATTCTTAACAACACATTGTTAATCATAGCTAGTACCACATAATCATTATTTACTAATAAATGAGTTATTTTTTCATTTGGTGAAAAATTTACTTTTTTTTTGGACAACATTGAAATTGTATTTAAATTTAATTCATCTTCTAAGAGCCCATCTAACTAAATAATGAATGAAAAATAATACTATTATAAATAACTTTAACTTTAATTATATCCATAAAAAATATTGACCAATTGCTGAGATTTTAATAGTGGCTTTAATGTATTTTCTATGCCTTGTTCGAACTGATCAAGTATTGAAGTCATTGTTAATAAAACACCAATTTAACCTGAATAAAATAAAAACAAATAATTATTTGGAGTTAAATATATCATTAATTTAAATATTTAATTTTTTTTACTCTAATTAAGGTACCTTATTTTATTAATCTATAAAGTTAGCTCCCGAGACTCAAAGGTGTACATCATCTATATATTACATTAAAACATTATAAAACAATACACACCTCTAAAAATTTCAACCACAAATTATTAACATAACATTTAGATTTAAATATGAATAATTCATTAAATATTGATATTTTCTTTTTCCTCGCCTTAATCCCAACTATTTGGGGTTGGCCAATTAATTGATATGAATCGATTATTCTACGTGTAAATATGTATAAATATAATAACATTCCATTACCTGGAAACTTAACTGCAATATTAATAATACAAATATTCATCTATACACATAAATGAATATACATATACATAACTCATTGTGAACTAATTATACAGTTTATCCAAAGAATATATTTAATTAATTCTATAGTACTATAATTTAATTTTAGTATTTCTATTAAAAAAAGTATTTACCACATAATTATGTTAAATTGTTCATATAAATATGTATAACTTTTATGATTGATAAAAAACTTACATAATCACTGATAATTTAAGTCTGTTATCAATCATAATTTATCACTAATGTTAACATAGAACTATTTTATTAGTATTAGATTAAGCTAGTAATAATAATAATATGAATATTTTTTTATTAGCTTTCAATACAAAGTATTATTATAGCTTAACAATTAAATAAAATGAGAAAACAAAAAAATAAATAATAATAATAATAATAAAAATAGTACAATTGATCTTACATCAACAAAATTACAGTAAAAATCGTTAAATAAAAAAA
Source organism: Daktulosphaira vitifoliae (assembly GCF_025091365.1). Classification (NCBI taxonomy): domain Eukaryota; kingdom Metazoa; phylum Arthropoda; class Insecta; order Hemiptera; family Phylloxeridae; genus Daktulosphaira; species Daktulosphaira vitifoliae. The sequence goes on from NW_026099575.1 coordinate 31,184,575, forward strand.
CCAGCTGAATGAATGAAAGAAATAACTAAAGAAATTACATCGAGAGAAGTTGAGTTAAGAATAGTGTAACAATTAATAGGAGAGATATTAAGATGAGATAAATTATTAAATAAAATATAACGATTACTTTCAAATGCACAGCAGTCAAAAATTATATGAGGAAAGTCGCAGAGTACTTCATTGTCATGTTTGGGGCAGAAAGGAAAATTGTTAAGGGACATTTTGTACACATGAAAAGGAAGGCTATTATGACCAAATATTAGAGAGAGGAAGTTTATGGAACCAAGGATGATTTGGAATAGTTGGTGAAATTGATTTGTGCCAAGCTGTGATGAGAGAGAAAGGAGAAGACCAATATTCTTGCCATGCTAGAAATATCGTCTTATTAAGGGGGAAACGAAGTCAGATGAAGGAATATTGAGGGTTGGACGACGGGTAATGAATTTGGTAAGTTTGGCTAAATGGTCAGCCTCCTCATTACCAAAAATACCCACATGACTAGGACACCATAAAAATTCGATTTTTGTATTAGCTAAGAAAAGATTATAAATTAACGTTTTTATTTTAATAAGGAAAGATCTGCATTTTTTGAATGAATTAGAAGAGAGAGAAGAAAGGACTTATAAAGAGTCAGTAGTTATTAAAACATTAGAAATATTGAAGGATTGAATAAGCTCAAGGGCCGAAGAAATGGCATAACACTCAGTAGTAAAAGAACAAGATTGTGAAGGGAGAATATCTTAGAATTTAATATTAAGACTAGGAACAAAGAAAGAGAAACCAGCGGAATTAGAGCTTACTGAACCATCAGTAAATATAAGACAATAATTGGAGAAATTAGAGAATAAGAACTCATTGAATAGATTATTAATAAAATTAATAGGGAGAGATTGTAATTGCAGTTTTGAATAAGAAAGAAAGTGATGGTTAAAGTGAATAGGTGGGCAATAAATAAGAGCCAGGAAGGAGACATCATAAATAGGCAAGCGATTTAAAAGAAGAAAATTCTACATTTGCAAATTTTTATATAATAAAATAGTTATAATATATTTTTCGTGTGCGAACATCTAAGTTGTTTTCCTCAGTATATGCAAGTACGCATACACACACGAGAAGTGTTTGGACGACCGTCGGGTAGTCCGTACGGTAAAATATTAGTATATTACTAAATATATACTAATATACTTATATTGGGTAATTTATTTTTAGAATTAATTGCGTGTACACTCGTCGTTATCGATTGCTATATTAGTATAATCGCTATTATTATTATTATTTTCATTTCTATTTACTACTGCGACCTTTGAAATAATATGTGTATTGTGTTTTATTTTATTACATTTAATTAGACAATTTTTTATACCTATAACTAGTGGTATTGTATTTAAAGTCGCATCCCTACTACCAGCACTCACAAGCCACCACTGATTAATAATATGGTCGGTTAAATCGATTGAATTATTGTTATTATTACTGCGACGTAGCTGTTTATGTGCAATGGAACTTCTTATTATCATTTTGGCGTACGCGTAAAAAAAAAATAAAAAATAAATTTTGTATATTACTATACACAATTACCAAACATGCAACTTTACCACCCTTATTTAGATAAAAAGATATTTATTTAAATAAAAAAAATTGTTTCGTAACAGTGCATATTTCTTTCATATTTTTTATACTTTGCAAAAAACTAAAATATTTAACATAAACGATTAAGTACTAATTCTTAATGATTTATTGAGTGGCTATACTTCATCAACCCCGACAGTTAACCCGAAACTCAGCGAAATATATGTGCTTATAAGCATAAACAAGCCAGAAGATTGAAAGTGTGACCAAATTTCCTGGAACGACGATGGCCACAGAAAGTTTCCATCAAACGCACCTGTAATATATACAATCAGCTACACATGCAGAGACAGCCAAGATTTTATACGATATGTTTAATACATCTACGACAGTCAGAAAGTCAAAGGAACAGTAATCGTTCATTACATGGGTTCTATGGAAAACGCTGTACCTTCTACGCACGGAAACAGTAGAGTCCGTATGAACATCAAGCACATTCGAACAGCTCCCTCGTAGTTACAGAGCCAACATGTACTGTCTCATCAACCGTTAGACAACGATTATAAAAAACTCGTTTGTTCCGGCAACATACATCCGAGTCTCAAGGCCGTATGATCTGAGAGACGAAAAACAAGTAAAGAACACACCGGATTTTTTAAATAATATTTTACGGTGCTGTTTTTGTGATATTAGTTATATTTATATGTAATAAAACTCTTATTAAGACTGTTAAAAAGTATTATTCGTACTGTCTACAAAAGTCGTTATTAGCTGATAAATCAAGAACTATATGTAACCAAAAGAAATGAACATTTTTTTTCCAATATTGTATTTATACTGCGAGTATCGAGTAAACTACATTATGTGATGGTGTCACGTTTTCATAATCGTGAGAATTATTTTAATAAAATACAGACAGCACATCCGCTGCCTGAGACTGGTGAATTAACAAATAATATTTATTGCCAAATCGGCAATAGGTGTAATTATTATAAAAACCCAATAGACCTGACCATCGTGGTCAGTCGACTCCAGTGCCTTGTGTCATTCATCAGTCTCAGTACTCGGTTGTCGCTGTCCGGCTTACTGTTTAAAGTAAAGTCTTTGTTTATTCCTTTTCTAACCTATATACTCTTTTCCTCGACATTTCAGAGTACTTGTGTCTTGCACTTCGTCTGCACCTCATACCTAGGTGTTACTCTTATTCTCCCTTCCTATAACAACAGCCTTTCGACACCCACAGCTAACCCGGAGTGTCAGCCGAGCACGGTGACTGCTGTACGACAACACGCACGTGAATACCTAGACAGCAGGCACCACCTCCTCATATTCATCTTCGTACACATAGTTTCACATTTTCCTTTTATCATTCTCTTTACTGTGTTACGACAATTATTACACTATAGTTTACAGTGTTACTGATATGCATGGTATAGACATACCATACAAGATACCCTTGGATCACATCTTTAGAAAAACTTAAAAATCGTTATTTGGTAAAATAAAAATAATAGTAATTAATTTTTATTTAATGTAATCTAAAAAAAAAAAAATGTAATATTACAAATTGTGCTTTGTTAAAAAATATTCTGTATGACTGAATGCTTTTGACATAAGATTTTAAGTAATTTTACATAATTATCTTTGTGTTTAAAAAATAACATTCATTAATTTGTTTGTCAAATATATAAATATATATTTTATTTAAAGGACTTTAATCTTAAGTTTTAACAAACAAAAATAAAAATAGATTGCTTTTTTCTATTTGAAAATAGAAACGAAATGCTTAAATCTAATATACACACATTTCAATTGTATAACGACCAGTCTTTAGTGAAGTTATACATTCAAATAAAGATTTTAAAAGTGGGAATTTCAATATTGAAATTTTAATAAGTGTTATTAAATTTTTTTAAAGTTAACAATTAGAGTTAAACTTTTTAATTAAAATAATTACTTTGTTAAATATATAAATCATTCATAATTAATTTTTTTGTAAATATTTTATATCAACTACTTTTTATTTTATGGTTTAAGAATTAGTAATTTTAGTTTTTTACACTCTCAGTATTAGTCTCAGAATTTGTTTCATCAGTAGAATTGTCTACTTGATTCAATTTAATTGAATTTTCATTTGATTCATCGACAACTATGGGTTCTGTTTTTGATTGAGGAACTTTATCTTCTAAAACAGCAATTGTATCTTGTATAGTTTTTATAGCTTTTTTTCTAGCAATACGAACATCATCTCTTCCTATAGTTAAAAGCATAAATAAATAATTAATACAAGTAACATATTTTTTTTAATGTAAAACCAGAAGGTTAATTTGATATATGCCATAATCAATTGCGGAAGTTAAAATAAGTGGTATTGGTAAATTTTTCAATAAAATGAGTTTAACTTGCAAATAATTACTTCAATCTTAACACTTTCTTTGGTATCAATGATAGCAAAAAAATAATATTGTATTTTCAATTAAATTAATATTATAATTTATCATTTAAATTAAAATTAGCCTTTATGAGTTTAAAATATTATAAATAACTAATTATAAAATATCTAAACAACTCTTTATAAAAATGATAGAAATTGGTTAACACCACTATTACTCCATCCTAAGAATTTAAGATTAGTCTAGTGTAGGAGAGTGGACAAATGATGCCCGCTTATGGAAAATTTAAAAGAAAGATAAAATTATACATTACCAATATCTTCATTCATTTTTATCAAAAATTGAGGGATTAGGTAAAATCTTATTTTTTAATTTAAAAAATATTAATTTTATTGTTTAAAAACACATCATAGTAAAATTAATACCTTCTCAGCTTCGCATAAAAGCTAAAAATATCAACGAACACATGTTATTAACCTTTTATGTTAATTCATTAATTCATTTGGGAAGTATAATAGCTCTAAATAGGGGAGCGTGACCTTTATGGCCTTCCTGGTTACATAACCAACTGGGGTTATTATTTGTTTATCGTTGGTATGTTAAGCATCAGCCACGAGGTTATTACCTATATTATGTTAAGAATTTAATTTTAAATCATGATCATGATGAAGCAAAATAAAAATGCACATTTATACAATTAAAATATACATTAAACATTTATGTAGATTAAATAAATACCTTCTGTTTCAATTGTATCCAACTTTATTAAATTCCTGGTAAGCATCTCATCTAGATAAATGTATTGTTTGTCATTGCGCGAATTACCAGAAAATATATCAACTGCTTTTCCAAGTTCTTCTACTTCTGCTTGAACAATTTGCACTTTATCTAATGCATCTATTTGTGTTTGTTGGCGTGTTGGAGGTGGTGATTGTGTGGATCTTGAATCTTGTGAAGCTGCTTGTTGATGTTGTGGAGGTGGTGGAGGAGTTTGACGATGATGAACATTATTTTGGTCATAAAAGGAATGATGATTTTTAAATGGACTTTGTCTACCAGAATTTGGTTTAGATTTATTTGAACCCATTGAATTGTTTAACACTTTGTCTATATTTTTTGGATAAACAGGTTCTGATCGCCCTTCCACAAATATTGGAATATGCCGTACATTAGGTTGTTTTTGTCCTCCTTGTGGTGGAGTAGTATTTTTCTGACAATCTTTTTGCTGTTGCTGTGATTGTTGTTGTTGTGGTTGCTGTTCCTGGTTAAGATCAGTATTTTCAGTTTGATTATTAGGGTTTACTGGAGTAAATTCTAACTTAGATACAAATCGTTGAGGTTTTTCGTCGTTATTATCCAAATTTTCTAAATTATTATCAGTATTTTGATGTTGGCTCATGTTGTCTTCAGGTTTTTGACAAGAATTAGAATCTACACTTTCAGAATAACTTGAATTGAGATTTGATGGTTCTTCAGAAATATTTTTTTCTTCAGAATCTGATTTTTTTTTATTCCAACGTTTTGAACTAGGTTCACCTTCCCAGGGGGGACAACGTAAATGATTAGCAATGTCGGGATGCCGTTTGGCTAAATCTTCTAAATGAGAACGAACACTTAAATGACCATTTAAAATTTCATCATCAAATGGAAATTCGTTCTAAAAATAAGTAAAATAATAAATAATATGTAAAAATTGAGGTTTTAAAACTACTTTTTTTTTTTTTGATAACATACCTATTTACTTTACAATTACAACTTCATATTTTTATCATGAATTTACTTATAAAATACATGTAAGAATATGTTAAAGACTAATAGAAATCATTTACAACAAAAACTAATGATTATAGAAACTTGGTAATTTTAATATTTTTACTTATAATATTTAAACTTAGATTATTTCTATGAAAGTACAGTTATCAACAGAATTAGTCACTGATTGAGGTTGTACTTTTATATGCTATTAATGTTCAGAATTTATACATCTGTTTATAATTAAAACCTTTTTTAAAAAATAACAATTACAAAACATGAAAACTATGTTGAATAATTGATTAAAATTAGAAAGAAAATTATATTATATTAATAATTATATTCATAGGCAGAATTTCAACAACAATTTAGAGGGGATTTTTTATATCTGACTTCCCACTCTGAAATTTTATATAATTATACATGTTGTTTTTTTTAAGATTTTGGAAAGGTTATTAATAAAATCTAAACGCTCAATTTGTATCTTTGATTATACATGAAATTAATATACTAATTTATTTAAACATAATTTAATATATACTAAATTTTTTTAAATATAAAATTTAAAACTCGAGAGAAAATATTACTGGCTTCAACTATGAGTCATTTGACCTAAATTTTGTATTCTGATCTGGCTAATAAGACAATTTAAAAATTGTCTAAGTGACGTTATAATTGTTTAAAATTTAATTTAACAATATAATAAAAAATATTACATTATTTTCTTAATTTGAAATTAAATTTTTTTATTAAACTGCTTTGTTAATTTAAAAGATATTGTGTTATTCTAACTGTAGTTTTTGGCACTTGCCTAGAGCAATCATTCTATAAATAGTTCTTGTAAGGAATTTTAAGTTGATGAAGTATGATTCAGTAATACAAAAAGAATTTTTAAACATCTCTTATTAACTAATGTTTATATTGGGTTAATTAAATTTTTTTATTTCTATTCAGCAATTAAAAATTATTACTCTATCGAAGTGCAATTAATTATACTGAATTAGGAAAAAAAAGTTAAATTAAAATNTCTTGTTTCTTCACCAATTTTATTAATATTCGTGTGAAGTTATACAACCTATATAGTTTATATAATATATTTAATTAGATTAAAGATTTAAATATATAACTCTACAATTTAAAATTAAATTTTCCAGAAAAGTTCAATACATTTTAAATTCGTATTGCTCATCACTCAATTATAATGCATTAGATCAGATGGAATAAATAGAAAAATAATCAGATTTTATACATGTATACACTGTGATTAAATATTAAATATTAACCTATATTGAATAATTTATTACGTCAAAATGGTTACAATATTAAACTAGGCTTTAAAACAAATTATTATGTAAAAAAAAAAAAAAGTTTAATTTTGGCTATTTTTTGATTTTGACTTAAAAAATAGAATAGAATAAAATATTTTATACTAACATCATTTACAAATAAAATTTAAATTCTATTTTTCTGTACGATAAGAAGAAAGTAAAAAAAATAATTAAATAGATATAAATTAGATAAATTAATTCAAAATCAACAATTAATATAAGTTCTTTGAATTTGAATTTTATTAATGTTAAAAATTAGTTTATACGCCAAGTTTTGTATGATTAAAAATTCATACCTGTTTTCAATCAGATAACAAATCAATAAATACTGTGAAAATTTAATAAAATGACTTACCAAAGAATTATAGTTAATAGGAAAATCAAAGTTATAGAGTGAATTAAGTTTTAGCAGCTTCCATAACGCCCAACACAGCAAATTTTGTTACTCACTAAACACAAAAATAACTAATTTCACAAAAATCATCACATGCTAAGCAAAATAGTAGTTAAATAATATTACACATAATATAATTGATCACTTCTAGCTAATATTAATTAAAATATTAACTTAAAACTAAATAATATATTCAACTCAAAAAGCCTCTAAAATTGATTAAAAATCGTAGTTACATATTTTAGGAATAATGTTATCATTGTCAATGGTTAACACATACTTTCAGTATGCTTTTGTGTTAAATGTTTTTGAAATTTATTAGTTTTAAATTAATATTTTTAATTTAAAGTAATAATTAATAAATTAAAGGTTATTATCAAAAATAATTAAACATTTAAAAAAATTATTTGAGTACAAAGGTGGATTAAATGTTAAAATATAGATTTCGTAATTGTTTTTTTTAAAGAAAAAACACATGTTTATAAATATAAAAGTAAAAACTAAACATTAAAGGACTAAAATTTGTCTAAATACTATATATATAATAAGTTAAATTTAAATTTGATAAAAAAATCTAATTAACTACTGCTGATTTATAAAGCAGTTAAGTTGCAATACGTTTTTGAAAATATTTTCCATTTGTTTACCAAAGTTGATATTTATATTATAATATATAAGTATTATTAGTAATGATAAATAATGATAATATAATATAACGATGGATTAAGAAGGATAACAAAAATGAAAAAATAATGCATACCCTTTCTATGGAATTAGAATCAACGTTGTCAAAATCCATGTTGGAATCTGTATTATTGTTGAAATTTTTTTTTATTTCTTCAAGTATTTCGTTGGTAGTTTTTCCTCGAATACGTTCACTTAATTTGGGTTTAAATTTATTAAAACGTTCACCAAACGGCATTATATTTCAACATCAAAAAAAAAATACTATAATAGCCAATTAATTTATTTTTCTATTAAAACATTAAAGATACATAACTTCATTTGATTATTTTAAATTTTATGAAAAAAATAACCTAGATGGTATAATATATAAAAGCACACATTATTACACTCAAGTTGCAACTTATAAATCGGAAGTAAACGACAATCTGCAATCAGTGCGAATAGTAAAGTATTAAGAATTATCTAGAATATTCGAGAGACGACCTCATAAGGTTTTGGTACTATGGTATTAGTAAGCCACCGAGTGCATCAGTAAACCAAATTTGTTTTACTACCACTGAGCTTAATAGTCACAATCAGAAATGTAGATAAGACTTATCTGTATTCGTAGTTATACATTTATCTAAGGACAATTTAGCTTGTGGTCAACCTGATATCACTGTTATTGATTAGAAATTTGTTTTTATTATGATAATTTTAATCATTATAAAGAATTTATAATAAATTATATAGATTTTGTGGGTATTTTTCAAATAAGATTAAACATTAAAATTCAGTGATGATTAAATCTATGTCTATTAACAACATGTATTTCATTACAAATGTTAATTGATTGGAATTCAAAATGTTTTCTTTTATAAATATTTTTCACTCTTTCAATGAAAAATCAAATTGAATTAAAATTAAAAATTACATAATAACTTATCTTCAACTTCTCAACTAAATCAAGTCTCAATATATAAATATATTTATACATTTTATTTTTATGTATGAAACGTCAATTATTTCAAAATACATCATTAAATTTGTCTTGTTTTCTTTGAATTGTTTTTTACAATTAAATTAATTTGTCTTAACTGTTAACAATTTTATTTAATTAGGAAAAAGTCAAATTATGTATCCTAATTAACGATGGATAACTGTCAAAATAGAGGATTAACTACCCAAGAAGCTCTTCATATTTTGTATGATGAGATAGTGTTACTTAGAAATAATATCAAACAACACCAAAAAATTAAGTAATTCTTACAATTTTCTAATTTCTTTTTTAAAATTGGTATTCAATATTTTTATTTTATAGTGGAAAAGACAAATTATGGATTTATGATGCATTTTATCACACTAGTCCATGTACAAGTATCTGTTGGATTACTGCTCTTGTAACTTTTATTAGTACATTTTTACTATTTGTCATAAGTCTTGTTTATGATGAACTGCGATATTTATTTGATGATAGTTTGATGTTATTTGTGTTGTTATCTATAAATGTTGCATTAGTTATGTGGGATAATAAATTAAGACATGAAGAAATGTTTACTAAACTTGATCATGTTTTGAAAAAACTCAATGGTAAGGAATTATTATGAAATTTTATACAAAATATTATTCATATAAGAATCTTATTTTTTAGTTTTTAAAGACAAGTGTCACTGGAAAAAGGAAAATTATCCTCATTTGTGTATGCCTTTTTCACCATCTGTTACCTTACAATGGACTCAGCGAGATGGAATTCTTGTCAATTTACCTTGGGCTTTATTAGTTAAAGGAGATATTGTTCTTTTAAAGCCTGGACAAACTTCTCCATGTCATGCTACTAGACTTTATGTTAGATTTTAATACTCTTATCATCTATATAAAAAATATAGATGGGCAAAATTAATTATTTGGTACAACATTAATATCCCCAACAATCATTTGACCACAATATTAATATTAAATTATTTCATTTATTCTTTTAAAACTAGCTATTTAATATCTCTTAGTAAGTAATAATAATGGTGAACAGTTTTATTTATGAATTATTTAAAAAATGTATGCTTTACATAAATATTAACTTTATTTAAAAATTAGCAACATATATATTTATATAGCCAAAGAATATGAATAATTTTGAAAATTAGTGGTTGATAATAACTGTTGAATCATTATTTAAAAATATTTTAATTAACTTCCTCTCAACACTTAGATTATATTTTAAAATGTTCAAATATTTTAATATAGTTTTAATTTTAAAAAATGCCAAAAATATATCTTCAGCATAATTTTTATTATTATTTGAAAATAAAAATTATGCCTAATTCAAAAAATTAGGCATAAGATGGTTGCAGAATTTTTTTAATAAAATGCTATTAGAAGGAAAAATCCCAAATGAATGAAGGAATAGTATTATAGTGCAGATATTTAAAGGTAAAGAAAACATACATGAGTGTGAAGATTTTAGTCATAAAGCTTATGAGTCGTAGTATGGAAATTTGGGAAAAGATAATAGATAAGAGAATAAGAAATGAAACATTGGTATCTAAAAACTAGTTTGGATTTATACCTGGTAAGTCAACAATAATTGTGTGTAAGGCAACTAATTGAAAAGTTTAGGGAAAAGAAGAAAAAGCTGTGTATGGTATTCATAGATTTGGAGAAAGCGTATGATATTGATTGTACCGAGAGAGGTTTTAAAGTGGGCATTAATGAGAAAAAAATCCCGAAATGGTACATTAATATAATAAAAGATATGTATGATGGCACTTGTACCCTGGTAAAAAGCATAGGAGGAGTTACAGAAGGTTTTAGGGTAAGAGTAGGAGTGCAACAAAATTATGCTTTAAGTCCTTACTTATTTTCTAAATTACTAGAGAAATACAAGCAAAGGTGACGTGGTGCATTTGTTTGCTGACAATTTAGTGTTAATAGGAGAAAATAAATTAAAGGCTAGAGGTGTGGAGATCAGCTCTTGAAGAAAAGGGTTTAAGAATAAGTAGGAATAAGACAGAGTATATAGAGTACGAGTTTGACAAAAAGAGTAAATAGACCTAGATGGTTTGATCATGTTATGAGGAGAGAGGAATCGTAAGCTGTAAGAACAGTTATAGAAATGAATGATAATGGAAGAAGAGGTACAGGAAGACCAAAAAAGAGATAGAGGGATGTAATTGAATGTGATACGAGGACGGCTAATGTCAGCATAGAAGATGTGGGTAATTGTGTCAAATAGAAGTTTAGGAGGATAAGGGTGACCGACCCTAAGTAGTTGGAATTAAGGCGAAGAAAAAAAAAAAGAACTAATTCAAAAAATTAGTTATTACTGTTATTATTAGTTATATAATAAAATGAGAGAAGTTCATTATTCATTAAAGTGTATTTTTTTTTAAATTTTTTTGTTATTATTAAGTGCTAATGATATTAGTATTTGAATTTATACTGTTGCCTAAATTTTAAAAGATAGGGCAGTAAAAATGTCAAAAATAAACTTTATTATTTTTATTGCTAACCTCTCTTAAATTATTTACTTCCTTCAAACATATTAATTTTACTTTTTCAATAAAGGGTAACTATGTCTCTTCAGCAATGTTTTTCAAATAAGATTATTATTTAAGTTAAAATTATTTTTTTTAGGAGAAAGACAAATGGGCACCAGCAGAATTAACCCGTTGGGAAATATTTAATCCTGATATTCCTACAACATCTAGTAAAACTACAGTTCCTTCTATAATATCTCGTATACCATTAAAAAATGTTCCATATATTTTAAATGAAACACCATATTTACATAATTTGAAAATTGCTTTGGATCTTGCACAAAATCGACCATGTAGTTTATATACAAAATGTTTATATCTATTGCAAATAATATTTGTGCAAAAATTTGCTGCTGCTTTTTTTTTGGTAATTTACATTTCATTTATTTTTTATTTATTTAATAACTGTGTAGTATTCTACTAGAATAGTTAGTTAATTATACATGAAAAAGAGAATAAATCATTTATTAGACTAATCTACCATTTATCTGACCATGATTAAGATTTAAATGAGTGACACTGTACATAATTTTATAGATTTAATCTCACTGCCCATCTATGCCCTTATTAATAGAGATACAAATTATATGTATTTATAAATTTTGTTTCAACCACTTTGGAGGGTTCCGAGTTTATGCAACTTTGTCATAAGATTAGTTAGTAAAAATATTTTTAATTTTAGAAGAAATAAACCTAATCCTTCCTAAACTATAGCCTCAGTAACAACATATTACTAAGTTGAAGTCCTATCTCTAATCATTAGCAGTATTATTTCTGTTAAAACTAAAAAATTATTAAAAATTATTGTTATATTATAATTTAAGTATTATCTGTGGCTCATTTAATTCTGATTAATAGTTAATATTTTTTTACTCTGTAGGGATGTTCAATTATTACTATTTGGTGGAGATGGTCATATATAACACTTTGGCTAAAACCAGGTTCTTGGGTTGTTATGTTTATTGTATTACCAATTTCAATAATCATTCCACTTTTACCACTAATGTTACCAGTTGCTTGGATATTGCTAAATTGTTATGGAAATGCTTTGTTACAATCTTCTTCAATTGTTCAGGTATTGAAAAAATGTAATAAAAAAAAGTAAATGCTAAATTTGATTCTTTTTTCTAACTAAATTTATATTATTATTTCTATAAAAAAATGTCATTTTAAAATCAAGTTTTTGTGAAATTTACCATTTTATTAAGTTTTTAAATATTATTACTTATATTAATAAATTTATAAAGTTTTTTTCAAATAAAATACCACTTTTAAAAAAAATATCTTGTTGCAAAATACAGTCCAATTTTTACTGATACTACATTGAAATGAAAATAATCAATATTTAATGGTTTTTAACACTTTCAGTTCCTTCAAAAATTATTTGTAAAATAATAATGATTGTAGTATCGGACCAGCACATTTTATTTATTTATAATAAATATACTAACTTTTTTGTTGTATAATTTGATTTTTTTAAATAGATAAACAAAGATTTATTTGAGGAGACTGAAACAGAAGTGAAGAACAATTCATTAGAAATTTCGCTGAAAGATTTGTGGGGAAATTTTTATTCTTGTATTCTAGGAAATGCTAATTTTTTACATAGATCAACTAATTTATTGCATGTAATGGGATCAGTTACGGTAATTTATTATTTATGAATATGTATGATTTTTAATTAATATCTAGTTTAAAATAATTAATTATTTTTAAAGGCACTATGTTGTGTTGATAAAAAAGGAATCCTTTCTTGGCCCAATCCTACAGCTGAAAAAGTATTTTTTTTTAAAAACTCTTCTAAAGCTGTATCTAGACCATCAAGTTTTGCAGATAATTCTAATTATGAAACTCAAAGAAAGAGTTACGATAGTTCCTTATTTAACACTGGTTTGTATTTTTAGTAATAGTATGTACCACTAGGGTAGCAATTAAATATTGTTATCTTTTCTAACGGAATCAATTTAATTTATTTTGTAATGTCTATAAAAGCAAACTGCCAATAATTTTAGAATGACTAATTAAGGTTAAATTTTATCTTAGACATTTGAAATTAAATTGATAATTTATTTTTAAAAAAATTAATGTTTTATTTAACTTATTTTTTAATCAATTTATAATTATTATTATGCAATCTACTTTTAAAAAATGTTATGAGGTTTTCAAAAATACCAATTTTATGTAGTCTACTTAATTCATAGTTGATAAAATAACTTTTGAGAGTAAAAAAACAAATGAAAGTGTCAATATTCTATATATATATATATATGTCATAACTACTTTATTATTATTATATGTTTTTTTTTCAATCTATATTAGGTTGGTTTACAATGTTTTTAACTTCACTCTCCATTTATCACGATCTTCAGAAAGTCTTTTTAATCCGGCGTAAGTATCAATCCCTGCGTTATTTTTCAGTTGACATATGTATGAGTTTCTTGGTCTTCCTGGTGGTTTTCGTCTTTCAATTGCACCTTCTATTATAGTATTGTGCAATTCTTGTCATGGCGTAAAACGTGTCCCATTGTCATCGCTTTATAGCTTTAATTATGGATCTTGTTTCTCCAACTTGGGTCAGTACATCTTAATTTGTTACTCTTTCTGTCCAGTTTACTTTTTCCATTCGTCTCCAACACCACATTTCAAATACCTCAAGGGATAATTTTTCCTTTTCTTTAATAACCCATGTCTCGCAACCGTATAAAGCAACACTCCCTACAAACGTTTTTAAAAATGTCTTCTTTATTGCTCTGCTAATTTTTTTCGAAACCAAAATTTTCTTTTTCTTGATAAAGACTGTCTTTGCTTGCCCTATTTTTTGTTTAATTTCCTGCGAACTTCTTCCGTCTGATGTTATTAAACTTCCAATAGTCTCCCATTATAATAATGTTATCTTTTTTCCTTTAGTGAGTTTTAGTAGTTCTTCTATTCCAGCATATACTTCTTCAATTTCTTCGTCATCGGCTCTTGACGTGTATATATGGCATATATATTTGTATTACAAATAGATCATTTGGTTCTACTTCTAGTTGGATCATAATAATTATTTCGCTGTATATGATATAATTTGTAACCTTTAGTCCCCAGGTTTTATGAAGCACCACACCAATTCCGCATTGTCCGTTTTTTTCCTTGGGAATGAATTATTCTATAGTTTGCTGTCCAGAAGTCTCCGCTATCTTGTTTCACATAAACCTAGTATTTCTAATTTTATTCTTTCCATTTCAATTATAATATTTTCTAACTTGCCTATTTGGCGCATTGTTCTTATGTTACACACCCCTATCATCCTATTTTTCCTCTTCCTACAGGGATTCACCACTTTTACCTCGTGCAGGGTAGTTCCCATCCGAAGATCCGATTGGGGAACTATTTTACCTCCGGAAATATTTTTTACTC
This sequence comes from Daktulosphaira vitifoliae, assembly GCF_025091365.1. Classification (NCBI taxonomy): domain Eukaryota; kingdom Metazoa; phylum Arthropoda; class Insecta; order Hemiptera; family Phylloxeridae; genus Daktulosphaira; species Daktulosphaira vitifoliae. The sequence continues at coordinate 31,199,609 of NW_026099575.1, forward strand.
TGCTAAAGTCCATTGTTGAATCCATGTTATAAACTGTTGTCTAACTAGGAAAAATAATGAGGTGGTATCCCATTGCCTTCCTAATCGCAGTGAAGTCGCCAGTTATATGGTTCTCATATCTGCCGACTTTTATCCGGTGTGTAACTGTTTCTACCATAACTCTATGGTTACCTGTACCTACACACAGTATTGTAAAGACTACTGCCCACCTACAATTCCCTTTTAGTCGACATCTTTTTTATGACAGGCTGGAACAACCAATTGCCTATTCTACCCCCGACCAACAGAGAGTAGAACCATATAAAAAAAAATTTTTTTTCATTTTTGAGTTAGAAATAATGTATTTTCATGTAAATTTTTAATCTGGTTTATAAATTTTGTGACAAAAATGTGCTAGGTATAAAAAGGTTAAAAAAATCAAGGAAAAAGCAGTAGTCATAGAAACAACAAATTTTTTCAATGTTCCATGTTATATATATATTTATGACAAATTTTTTATTTAATTTAAGTTCAATTTACCATTTTCATACATAAATAGAATTATTAGTTTTCAATCTGACTCTATACTTAACTCAATTTTTTTTTAATGTCGCTTCTATCTATTGCATTCTTAATTAAGTTATAAATTGAAAAATATTCGAGTATGGTGAGTTAATCAGACACTTTTATTATGCTTAAGTTTAATTATATTTGATCACCTAATATTATTAATGAAATATTTTTGTAAATTAAAAATTTAATTTGAATAGAAGCAGCGTATGCAGTTGAAGTACTTGATTTGACTCATGATCGGGGTTCAGCATGGAGATTGCAATTTGATGATGCAAGTTGGTCAAGTCATTTATCCTCTTTAAAACCATTAGGTCTTGCAGTACTTTTAAATACATGTAACCCATCAACTCATGCTCATTATGCTAAATTTTGTGCACATGTATCTTGTCAAGCCCTATATAGTGAAGTTCTTGTTCCTGTTACTAATAGAAGGTACTTTCACTTGTCAAAATTATATTATATTTCTAATATATGCTTTGTTTCCATATTTTTACTAGGTGTCTCTGTGAATTAGCTCGTCAAATTGGATTTTCAGAATCTGCTGACAATATATTTGAGCTTCAGTTACAATTGTCAACTTATAGACATGTTGTAAGCAATATTTATTTGACATAAATAAATAAATATGAAATCATACATTGACAGAATACTTTTCCGAATAACTTGGGAATATTTTTTAAAATTTTTATCTGACTTAAAAAAATAATAATAAATCTAAATCATGAAATTTATACAGTCTTCAATACTCAATGATATTGAGATTGATAAGTTCACTGACTTTAAAATTTTATAAGTTTAGGTTTATACATATTTATTATTCTAATCTTAAACTAAATTAACATTAATAAAATAATTTTTTTATTAACTAAAAAAAATGTTTAAACAAATAAATTTAATTAATGTAAGAAAATATTTTATCTATACTTGAAATGTATTAAATATTTTTTAAATTAGCAACTAGATGTTGTCCGTAGAGACATCAAATTTGTCAGATCACTGCCTATTACCACAAAGCTAAAGTTTCCATTTCCTCATATGGTATGTGTAGGATTGAAAGAACGCAGCATTGAAAAAGCTGCTACTGGATTACAATTATTTAGTCAAGGGACTGCTGATATAATACTAGATGCTTGCATAGATTATTGGGATGGCCATGATCTCAATCCTATATCTCCAGCTATTAGGTAATAAATTAAAGATAATTTTCTTGTTAGTAATACTAAGTTATTATTTATTTTCAGGAAAAAGGTGTTAGATTTTTATCAAAGAACAAGCTTAACAGCTTATTGCACAGCTTTTTCTTATCGTCCATTACCTCTGTGTCCGGATAAAAGTTTTTCAGAAGTGTATTTAGAGTTACCTGCAGATTGTCGTCATTTATACTCGAAAATATGTCGTAGTCCTACACCACACCCTTGGTCTACGACTGCACATTCCTTAAAACAACCACAATTTCACTCATCAGGTTTGTTGATAACTGTATTTGTTTTAATTTTAAGAGATTTATTAAAATTTATCATAATTGTCTTAGAGTCAATTAAAATACTTTCCCAAACATTTTTAAAACATTGTGTACTACCTAATGTAACATACTGTATACAGAATGTGTCTAACCAAGAGGCTAAACTTGTTATCTGTTGGAGTTTGCCCCTAAAGCTGGACCTCCATATCCCTATTTCAGAATTCTGGTTGAACAGGTTGGAGACTTCAACAGTCCTGCGGCTTTGAACCCGGTTGGGTTCTTGGTCAAAGGAATAACAGAGAGATGTACGAGTTGGCCATGACCCGCCTTTTGTGACACTGGTAAACCGGGGAATTTGGAAGCCCATGCTATCGGCTTTGTGTGCCAGATTCATGGTGTCGGACTCGGTTGGGCTTGGCTTAAATGCTTGGCTTCAATGCTTGGGGACACGTGGGGATGCGTTATTCTGACAATGTGTGCATGACCCTTAACATAAGTAGAGGTTCACACTCTGATCCCAGCTTTGGTTCTTTGATCGGGGCCAGAATGGTATTCTGCCGTGCACCTTAAATTTCGGCTAAGGAGCAGTTTTTGTGGTGGGCCTCTGCGAACCCACTCTAAGAAAGGTCTCTGCTATACTGGTTGGCGAAGGCCCGTGGCATCACCTGTTATAACCGTGAACAGGTCGCGCTGCCCCCTTTCTTATTGTAATAGGTAAAAAGCCTACAATGCAGATTCCAGAAATGGTTAGAGGACCAAAGACTCTCCGCACCTTTACCTCCGACGGCTGGAGAGGCCAATCCGACCCTCCCCGGACAGCAAGAAGTAACTATGGCTCTTTTAAAGTAGCTAAAACATTGTTTACTACCTAATGGAAAAATACTGTATACAGTATGTGTCTAAGTAACAATTCCTATAACTTTGCTATAATCAAAATTTTGTTGAAAATTTGTTCAAAATAATTTATGTATTAAGTTAGAATCATATTTTATTATTTTTTTTAATAATAAGCAATTAAAATATTTTATTTTTTCAAAATTTTAAAATAACTTAACTAAACAATTTTCTTAAAAAAAAAAAATAGATTAATAAAAAGATTGGGATAGGTACTTATTGAGTTACAAATATTTTAATACAAAGAGTGAGTATGTAACACAAGTTGAGTATTCATTATAATTATTCACAAATACTAACTGTATCCCCATGCTACTTAACCACTCTGTTTTAAAAGACTTGTAACACAATAATTACTTATTTTAAAATTGTTATCAATCCATTAGTATCATTTTTATAAAAAAAGGGATTAAAAATTGGCTATTTTAAATTTAAAATTAGAAGAAAAAATTGTATTATTAAAAAAAAATAATATAAAATGTGAATTTAACGTAGTGTAAGTATGCATAAATTTAAGAAGAAAATTTTAACGGAATTCTATATTGTATTAAAAGTTATAGTTAGAATCCAGATTTATATGTTTTTATTTTTATCAAATACATACAGTACTAAACAAAAAAAAATTTTTTTGTACTTCAAAATATCTATAATACACATCAAAAGGAGATATCCAAATGTAAGCTTTTTTTAATTAATCTTAAGTGGTTCCTAAAGAGCACTTTTTTCTTAAATAACATGAGAAAATGGAATTTTTTATAAAATAATTATTTTTTTAACAAATTTTTATGTTTTCTTTTTAAATTATTTTTTTAAACAAACATAAAAGAGGGAGTATAGGTGTAGCATCAATCGTAGATAAGATTAGAGAAAATAGACCTAGATAGGTTGATCATGTTATGAGGAGAGAGGTATCGTAAGCTGTAAGAACAGTTATAGAAATGAATGATGAAGGAAGAAGAATGAGAGGAAGACCAAAAAGGAAATAAAGGAATGTAATTGAATGTGATACGAGAACGGCTAATGTGAGCATAGACGATGTGGGAGATTGTGTCAAATGGAAGTTTAGGGTATTCAAGTAGTTAGGAATATTTTTACAAATATTTGGCAGTAAAATACATATCTATTTACATGATACTTAAATGTGGAGAACAGTGCTTTTTAGTGCCCTTTTAGGGTTGATCAAAAAAACTCAAATTGGATGGCAACTTTCTTTTAGTGTTAAAACAAAAAAAATTTATGTAAATAATTATATAACTTTTTTTTTGTATCATATCGAAAAAAAAAATGATCTTAAAATGTAATATTTCCATATTATTTATTATTCAAATTATAAATTTTAAATAATTAGGTATATTTTAATTATACTTGAAAAATTTCAATTTTATTTTTTGTTTTTTATTATTGTTTTATAATATTAAGTTTCAATAAAGTTATTATAACGATTTCATATTAGTTTTTAATTGTTAATACATAATGTTATTTTAAAAATAAATTTTTTTTAAATTTACATATTGTATATTTTTCTAATTTTTCAGGGAATATTAGCAGTTTTATTAGAAAATATAAATTCTTATGCTAATTTTAGGATTTATCACTTAGATCTGTTCATCCCAATATATTTTCAATTATTATTTAAATTTATTGGAAACAATTATTATTATATTACTCGATACATATAAATATTATTACTAACAGTTGTTTAATGTTAATATAACAAAAAAATATTTTATAGATTCATTGCTATTTGGTGATTGTCATTATAATTCTAAAGATGTGAACAATTGTTTTCAAACACAATGTAATCAGATATTTTTAGGAATGGTCACAATGCAATATCAGCCTCAATATGATATGGTAATTAAAATAACTCAATAAGATGTTTTATCTTTTAAATAATTTAAGAATTACTACTACTATTTTTATTCAGGTTCAGTTAATTGAACTTTTAGAAAAAGCTTGCATAAGATTTGTACATTTTAGTAAAGAAAATGAGCTTAGATCAAGAGTATTTTCTGAAAAAATGGGATTAGAAAGTGGATGGAATTGTCATATTTCATTGCTTGGAGATACTCAAACAAGAACACGCTTGGATCCTAGGTAATAGTTTACATTAATTTGCTTATTTTGGTAAACATTTTTTTTTAGACAATTTTTTTAAACTAATCTATAGATTAACATTAAAATGCATTAGTTGATTTTTAAAATCTTAGCATGTATATATGAGTGTTTGTGTTTTGTATTTGAATCGAGTGAGGGTGCAGCAACCTGTGATGATGAAACCAGCTTTTTGATACCACTAACATCAACCAGTCAGTCGAGGAAAAAACTAGCTGAACATGAACATAATTTATCGGCTGATTCTTTTCCTCCTCTGAATCTTAATTGGTAATAATTTATTATTTTCAAAAATTATTTTATCATTTTATTTATTTTACTTGATTTTAATTATAGTGCGGCATCAAATATGTCTAGAACAATAAGTATGTCAGCACCAACTGCTCTGAATATGGATTATGCTCAAATCACTATTGAACAAGATGGAGAGAAAATAATAAAACCAATGCTTATTCAAAAGTAATCTTTTATTATTTTTAAAAATATAATAAATTTAAATATATTTTTTATTGGTCTTCATTTTTTATTAAAAAAAAAATACTATATAATATGAACCTTTTTACAGCTTTTAAATAAAATAAATTTCTAATTTAAATTTAAAACGATTCTTAATTATTATATTATTATTGTACAGAAAGAGAAAATGAATACTAGGATTTAAAGTGCTATATCTCTATTATCATTTATTATTGATTGTTGTATGACTTTTCTCAATGTAAAAAATTTATTTACAGTTATTTAGTAGTAATTTAAATTATTATAAAAATGGACAAACATTATATTATAAATTTTAATATTAATACTTTCAATATTAAGACATATATAATATTTTTCCAATACTATGTTTTGAAATAATTAAATTAAAATTTTTAAATATTTAAATGTACAAAATGTAATATATATGAATGTACATATCAACAAAATAATATTAGAAAATAATATTAATATTATATATAGAAAATAATACTAATTCATTAGTAAAATTGTTTTAATAATATTTCTTAATTAGAAAGTTTTTATGAATTTTTTAAATTAAGGTATGTGTTATTCTAAACAGGCATAGTGTACAGTATCACTTTAATTCTAATTTAGATGTGTCTCTTCAGTTAAATTTTCTGCAATGACAATGTATACATGGACAATATTTTTTCTTAGAACTATAAGTGCTTTTTCACACATATAATTGTTAAATAATAAAAATTGATCACTTGTGGCTAATTAATTAAGTAAAATTAAAACTGTATTAAAAATATTATTAATTTAAAATAAACTAAAAAATATTAAAAATATTAAACTCAAAACCACATTAAATAATAATAAATTTTTTTTTTTTTTGTGACTGAGTTTAATATTTTTAATATTTTTTAGTTTTTTTAAATTAATAATATTTTTAATATAGTTTTAATTTTACTTATAATTGTTTAGGTAAAAAATCAAATTTTAGATTTGATGCAAAGCTGAGAAGGTACTAATTTTACTTTATGTGATTATATATATTTCTTTTGGGTTTATCACTACTTTTTTTCAAGTCTTACTGGACTGATTTTGTTCAACAATATATCAAAAGATAAAAAATTGTGTCTAAATGAAGATATTTAATTTAACATTTGAATAAATATCCCACGTTCCTCATAAAGAGAAAGAATCATGCCAAAAATGTTGATATCAGTACATTTCTAAATTTTTTTAATTTTTTTTTCTTAAACTGCTATAACTTTTCAAAAATGAATGAATCTAAATAAATTATTTTTTACAATTTGAGTTTTATCTGCCCACAGGGAGATTTAAAATAACAACTTTTATAAGAAAAATTAACTTTTTAAAATTAATGTCTTCTTTTTAAAATATGTTTTGATCTTAAAATTCTTTTATTGTAGGAATAGTCTTATAAAGAATGTTTTAGAAACAGATGATATTGATAAAAATTATGAAGACTGGCATTCATTAAGTTGTATGTCAGATAGTACTGACCAAAGTGTTCCTGTTAATTTTGATATGTATAATAGAGTATGGTTTAATATATTATAATTTAGCTTACCAAATTAAAAAAAATTAATTTAATAAAAAAATAAATGCCTACACAGGGTCATTATTTTAACACTAACCATTCAATTTCTCTTAAAATAATTATTATTTTATGAATTTTATTTTTGTGCTTTTGTTATTTACATATGTATATGTAATAAAATATTTTTTACATTCATCTTTAATGTCTTATAGAATGTTTAACTTAGTTTTTCTAATTGTAACACATATTTAATTAGCTTATAAAATAGAAAATGACCGGTTAATAACGACTTTTGGACTAGTATTTAAGAATTCATTAACAAATTAAAGTATTGATTAGAAGTGACGCACGGGTGCTGCTATTTTGATCATTAGACATTTCTCAGCCTCACCGTTTTTTCTGTCTAGGTATAAAAATATTTATAACTTCTGAAATACTTGTCCAAAAGTTTTTATCGACCAATCATTTACTTAATTACATCATTTTATATTTCATAAGCTAATTAATTGTGTTGCAATTACAAACACCAAATTAACCTTCTTATAAGACATTAAAGATGAACATAAAAAATATTTTATAAAAGATAAATAGAGATACATATGTAAATAAATTCACAAAAAAATATTATTTCAAAAGAAATTAAGTTAAAAAATTTCCTTCTATATCTCATACCTGTATGCATTTATTTATTTATTTTTTGTATAACTCACAATAGATTGCATGAATTATATAATCAATATTAATTTTTTTTTAGGCTAAACTTCCTCGTGGAATTGAAAATATTCGTCCTCATTTAGAGTGTATTGATAATGTACCACTACTTGTTTCACTTTTTACTGATTGCACTCCAGAAGCTTCGAAAGAAATGATATCTATAATGCAACAATATGGTGAAGTTGTATGTGTTTTAGGTTCATCTCCCAATGCAGAAAATATTGGAATATTTATGCAAGCTGATGCTAGGTGAGATTCAATTAAAATTTTATGATACTTTTTAATAATAATAAATGAGTAAATATTTTTATTATTCATCTTATTTAGTTTTTAGCTTTGATTCAAAGCTGAGAAGGTATTAATTTTACCATGATGTGTTTATTATTTTTTCATTTTTTTTGTGTCTGTCACTACTTTTTTTCAGCTTTCACAGGACCGATTTTTCTCAATGTTACGTCAAAAGATCACAAATTGTATCTAGTCGAAGATATTACCCTCAAAAAATGAAAACAAATCCCTTAATTAAATAAAAAGTAGCTTAACCAGCTTTATCCATACAAACAATTAAAATCGTTCATTTCTAATATTTTTAAAGTATTATTGTCAAATTAAATTTGATATCATAAAAGTATTCAACTAAAAAAGTAAATAATATTACTTTGTAATTTATTAATATTTTTACTCTATTCGTGTTACTAACAGTCTGTAATATTCCAAATATATTGGTAACATGTTGCTATATAAAACACAAATCTAAAAAAAAATGATTTTTAGTTTCACTTGAATTTAACAATTGATTTTTACAATTAAAATCAAATTTTATAATACGCTCAATTGAGTAGATCTTTTTAACAACTTTTTTTTTATTGGTTTTTTTAGTTAATGTAAATCATTAAAATTAATTCAGTTCTGTATATTTCAAATGTAGAATTTATCCCGACGACCTATCTTCTATGCGCAAATGGCTACCGTATTCAAAAATATACTATTTTTGTGTTAAAATCCTGGGTTTTGTATTTTATTTTATTTTAAAATATCTTATAAGGGCAATACACTGCCCTATTTTTTTATAATTATTATTTTTATAATAGGCTAAATTGAATAACTTTTTTTTATTGGTTTTTTTAGATATATATTCATTCAAATTAATTAAATTCTGAATATTTCCATTGTAGAATATTTTTAAACACCAAAAGTTAATTATTAATGATTACTATGATTTATATTTAAGTGATCTATTACGATAAAAATGAAAAAAAAAATAGAACTTTTCTGATAAATTTACAGTAAATAGTAATTATAAAATTTGCTGACTGCATATTAATCTTAACAATTTCCTATTTTTCTATTTGATGATATCAATTTCAAATTTGTAAGTTGAGCTAAAAGTTATGGTAATAAATTCCTTTTTTTTTCTATTGTATACTTTCACTTTAAAAAAAAAAAAAAGTAGGTTAGAAATTATTACTTTTAACATATTAAAAATAAAAATCAATAATAATTTGACAAGAATTAATTATAAAAATTATATAATATATAATTAAACATATTTTGCTTTTGTAATTATCCACCAATTTCTTAAAATTAAACACTATTTACAGATTTGCATCGAAGTGTTTCTAATGACAGTGATTTTAATCACTCTCAGATTAAATCTATACTGGACCCAACTATGTTATATCCCCACTTTACCGCAACCTCACTGTGCTGGGTTTTTTAATATGATTTCCTACCAGTTTTAAAAAATGTATATATGTAATTTTTCATTCATTATAAATACTAATAAATCATTTTTTTTTAATAAGTACCTATTATTTACTCTTAAAATATTTTAGTGTAAAAATAATTATAATATTTTTCATATTTGAACACCACCTTTTTTTTTAAACATTAGAATAATTATTATTAAAAAATTAATTATAAGGCTCATTAAGTTAACACAAAAAATTTAGTTTTATGATAATGATTTACTTAATAGAACATTTTACAGCATATTAGTATTATTTTAAAAAATAGCTAAATATTATACTATAATTTAGTGTGGGTATTGAACCAATTTATCCTCAAGTTTGTCAACGAATTAGTATTATGCATCAACCAAATCCAATAGATGCACCAATTTCACCAATTAGTCTTTCTGAGTTATTAAATTCTCTTCCTTGTTGCTTATCATTTAACCGTCAAGACCCATTACCAATTTATCATCTGATTATGGAAGTAAATAAAATTATAGTTAATTTTCATAAATTTATAATATATTAATAATATACTATATAATATATTAATTGTTATTTTCAGGCAAGATATTTAATGCAAAGAATTTGGAATTGTGTACAATTTTGGACCAGTTGTATGGTTTCACTAAGTTTTCTTCAACTTCTTGTTATAGCTTTTGTATTGCCACCTATATTTTCGATTGGTTTGTAATATTTTTATTGTTATATAATAATGATAAATATTGTCATACCCTCGCTTTACTTCCAGTCTATATTTTAAAATGGTAATAACTTCCGAAATGGTGGGTCAAATGTTGTTATTAATCAGTCAGTTTCTTAATTAGATAATTTTTTATTTTAAAGCTAGTTAAATATGTATGTTGGCACTTAAAAAAATTAAGTTAACACTCTTATAATGTATAAGAGATGAATATAAAAAATACTTCATGATTGATTAATCAAGAAATATATTAAACTAAAAAATACCAAGAATGATTTTTTTAACATAATTTTTATTTTGAAAGAAATCAAGTGGCTAATATTAAAAGAATCACCTTGATTATGTTGTGTGTATTAAAATTTAAAAAAAAACATTATATAATATTGCTGCCCTACAAGTATACACATCAAATTTTCATTTAAAATGTCATAAATTTCTGGCTTTTTTCTTTACCTAGCATTTAAAGAAGACATTAAAAAAAAAGTATGCTTCTTATGCAGTTATTTTCCTCCTAACTTACTCTCCTCTGAAACCTCAAAAAATATTACTTACAGGCCTCTAATTACATATTTACATCACTATATAAATTAAAACTTTATTCTTTTGTTGTGAAAAAATTATTATTTAATTAAAAAAAATGGGTTTATTATTTATATTTAATAAATCATAATATACTATTAGAAATATTTTCTTATCATCAAATTTAAATATTGGATAATTATAATTAATTATTGTAAATTTTTGAAAATAGATTGTATAAATGAAAAAATGTTGTGGTAAAATATTGTTATGAATAATTTTATAAGTTTTTTTTATTTTATTATTATTAATTTAATCATATACTGAATTAGGTCAAATTTTGTGGTTGGTGTGCATTATTATTCCTATTTTGTCCATATCATTGGTTGGAGGTCCTACAGACCCTAAAGTAATGCAGACACCTACTGGAAAAAATCAATGTTCAATTACTACTGAGGTAAATTTTCATAAATATTTTTATTTAATTAATTAATCCTATGTTCTTACAGTAGGTTAGCATTTTTTTTAAACCCTACATTGGAAATAAATTTTATATCTCTTAAGATTGAATAATTAATTTGATTTGAAATTAATAGTACTTAAGTGAAATATTCTTGTACTAGTACAGGCACAGATGGGGAAGACAATGGCACTCAATACTTAAAAATTATTTCATGGTATTTTTTAGCTATAATAAATCTAGCTGGTTCGGCATATACAAAGAAACTCAAGAGATAATGTGGTTTTTTGCATACTGCACATTGTTTTTAACTAAGGATGGTATAGTGACAACAATAAATTGATCAAACATATTAAATACATTTTAGCAATTTTTCATTTATAATTCAATTACAAATTTTATAGAATCACAAAGGTTACTCTTTTTACTCTTTTTGAAATATATTTGAATGGTAGCATTTACTTAAATATATATTACAGGTGTGCAAGTAAAAGCATTCAGTTTTCTACATTTATTTTAACACTTTTTCATTTTACTCAAAATGGGCCCATAATGTATTAATGTTGAAAAATATATAGTATCTATCGATTTCTATTAAATTTTTAAAAATCAAATATAATGTAAAAAGTTGCAAGAATATTAAGTAAACTTATTATTATTTATTTGTACCTCTAATGGTACTTATAAATATTGCATTGTCAACCAGTTAGATAGGATCAAAATTGGATTAAAAATAAATAAATATCAAAACAATGAAATTTAATTGATTATTTTATAAATTAAGTTAGAGAAAAATAATTATTAATATGGAGTTTTTTAATTTTTAGCTATCATATTATGTCTTTTGGTTTTATGGTTTAAAATTTTTGCCTGTTATAATCAGTATGATGATATTTTTCATATGGACTCTTAGTCAGATGTGTAACTTAGTCTTTGTTCCTAAAATTGCAAATTCTACTACAGAAATTCAACAATGTTGGTATGTTTATCCAGAAGCTAAACAAACAGAATGGGGGGGATGGTCTAAATATGAACCAACTATAATAAGTGTACAACGATTAATGCTATTGTTTCTTATTATGCATTACAGTAAGTAATATTTACTTTATAATTTTTTAATAAATAATTTAATCTACTTTATATTCATTATTTTTAGTTATTGTTTCTTTGAGTTTTGTTCACCGAGAATATTTAATGTGGAAAAGAACCATTCATTTAAATAAATTTTATGTTATTACAATAATTATCATGTAAGATTGATTTTTAACTTGTATTATAGTAGAATAAACTAAATTAACAATTGTTAATTGTTTGATAGAATATTTGTGCAATTTACGTATACCATTCATTATGAGCTTTTTCATGACAATACAACATTTATTAATGTAACTATGTTATCAACATTAACATTCATTTTCGCAATTATTTCACTGTTACTGGTTTTATTTGTAAACGAATTTATTCATTGGCAAGAAATAAGGTATACTTTATAAATTAAAATATTAAGATTTTTTATTCTAATTAATTAATCAAATTTTAGAGCTAATGTAAGGTATCAAAAACGTGCTAGATTAGACTTTGGAACTAAACTTGGAATGAATTCTCCATTTTGAAATTGTTTATGATAGATGAAATGCTTACTAGTGAAATATAATGTAGTGTTAAGTTATTAGGACTTTATTATTTAAGAAACTATTTAATATTTAGTAAAAAAAATATTGGTAATACTTGTTATATATTAGTAAATCAAATACTCTATTCATATAGCTTGTGTGCTATTACAATGACATAACTAACATTGCTAATAATAATCAAACTTGGCAAACAATAATATTGGCGTATTTTCTATACTGATAAAAGTGAGCCGCTAGAGAGCAATTGTAGCGTTATTGTTATCATTAATTATCTAAACATTTTGTTTCAATACTTTTATCTCGGTTAGTGTTTACCGGCATACTGATAAGTACTGTTATTAATAAAAAGACACAATTTTTGTTATTATATAATGTAATTTTTGTTAATACTAAAATAAGATATAAAATAAAGTCGTAAATACAAAAAATACATTAAATAAGGTACAAATTAAAAATAAAGTTTTGCATTAACGACATTCCTAAAGAATTCATAACTAAAAATAGATCTCCGCATCAACAGTATCATAAGTTAAAAACTCAATCTAACTCCTAATTTTATAGTAATAATATTTTTGTAGGTAAGAATTGAAAGCATGAGTATAATTTGTTATAACTCATCTTCCATTCAAATAAGTTTCTGAAGTATTATAAACATTAAACATTATTTATCAACTTGTAAATTTTCAAATAATTTTTGTGAAAAATCAAGGTTTTGGAGTTATGTCATTTTTGTAGCACATAAGCAATATCTTATAATAAAAATATCATAATGTATTTTTTTTTATCTTATCTTATTATAAAAAATAATAAGGTTAAAAAAAACTAAAGATTAGATTGATAATTTTTTTTATTAATACATTATTATTTGTACTAAATTTTGTTAGAATATGAAAATTTTGTACAGTTTTAGCATCTTTGTACATTATGGGATAAAGAATTGTTAGTCAGTCATCATCAGAATCTAGCATTGAATCAAGCCAATGACCTGCATTAGTTTGATTTGTATCAACACTCAATTTTCCAATTTTCATTGTTGAAGTTTCACTCTTTTCACTAGTTTCAACATTTGGTTGGCTAGGAGCTATTACACAGTTTTTAAAAACGGTGAAATTAATTAAAAGTTGTATAACAAATTAATAAATAATTAGTACTTGTATTTAAAATTATATCTTTTAAAGTGTTTTGCAAATTTTTATTGTTACCCAGAATATCATTTAATTGACTGTTAATGCCGGTTTCATCGTGTATGCTTTCTGTTTTCTCTAAAAAAAAAAATCCTTGTTCAACACATCAGTTAAAAAAGAAAAAGCATTTGTTTTACTACAAACTATACTCCTAAATATTTAATTTCATAGTATAAAGTATTATTATACAGAGTGATTGATTAACTATGCCTAATGTATCTTTAAAACCTTAAAACATTTAATAATTTTTTCTTTTTAGTAAGTTAATAGTATACTATATACTATAATTTAAGCGGACATGGCAATATTTATAATTATTCCTCGGCCGCACCTTTACTACCGCCAAGGTATAAAAACCCAGCACAGGGGGATCACGGCACAGTGGTGACGTGGCATAGTTGGATAAGTATTATGATATATGACAGTGATTAAAATCACTATCAAAAAAAACGCTTCGATGTAAATCTTTAGATAGTGTATAATTTTAAAAAATTGGTGGATTATACCAAAAGCAACATGATCTACTAGTTCTTTATTAATATCCTGATTCAGATAAAGATATATGTAAGGGATTATTAAAAAATATTATTTCTCATAAAAAAATTATGTTGATCCATACACTTTTCAATAAGTTATATCATTATAAAGTTAAAAATGTAAAAAATTAAATCGAGAATTTTCACACAATAACAGCATTCGGTAGCTATTTTCACCGTGAAGACAAAATAAAGTCCAAAATTTTTTTTTTTGCATAATAAAGTACATTACATTAGCTTTAATTTAAGATATATATAAAAGTGTCAGACTTTCCGGAACACTTTAAAAAATTAAGTTGAAAAAGTAAATTTTTTGTAAAAAAGTTGTCATTTTAAATCCCCCCTTGTGGGCAGGTTAAGGGTTAAATTTATGAAAAAAATATACCAAATGAAAGGTAATGATATTATGCATCTATATAAAAAAGAATTATATTGATATGTTCATTTTTGAAAAAGTTATGGCACTTTTAAGTAAAAAAATTTTCGAAAATTAGCGATTTTTAAATTTGTAATGTTTTACAGTATAATGTACTAACCTTCATTAGAAACGCCACTTAATATTATTTCTAATAATTTATTAGAACTAAATGAACTAGTTTTTTTGTTATTCCATGTTAAATCAACTTGAGCTTTTGAATTACATTGAACTAAAATTTAAATTATAATTATTATCCGTTTATTTTACTTGGCAAATTATATAATTTACTAACAACATTACAATAATAACATTGTAATAAAAAACATTTCTATTATTAAATAGTTTTCATTATGCAAAATACAGAGTGATTCATTAATCACAGAACAGTTAATTAATTAACAAATTAAATTAATTCTAAGATTTTTTTTTTTTTGTTCTTTTTAGGTATGTTTTTTTTAATTTGTCAATCATAAAGTATCATTTTTATTTTTATTAGCTAATTAAATATGTATATTATCATTTAAATAATAAAGTTGACACTGCTTTAAGCTAAGAGATGATTTTAAAAAGTAATTACTAGTTAATATATCAAAAAATATATGCAAATAAAAGAAATTAATATATATATTTCTAATATTATATTTATTTTACAAGTAATTGAGTGGTTTATGATAAACTGATCACTCTGTATAGCTTTTTGATTGTGATATATTTTTTATAAATGAAACATTTTTGAGCATGTCCCTGATTAGGTAAAAGTTAAAGTGCCCAATCTAATAAACATATTAATTTTTAGTTGAGAAAATAATGTAAATAATTATTATTGAAATGTACTTTTAATACATACATGTATGTCTACTAAAAGCAAGTGATGATTCAACTTCAAATTCTTCTAACTGTTCCACCTAGAAAAATTATGATTCTTAATACTACAAAATAAATCTATTGTCGCGATTCTTGAAATAAAGATTGTTTAATTTCAACACTAATTAATTGTTTAAATGTTTACAATTATACAAAAATAAAATATCTTAATAAATAGCTAAAAATTTAAAGCACTTTAAAGTTAGCATATAACACTATTATCATACTATGGTTTGTCAGTCTTTTGATGATGCTAAATATTATTAATAATGTTGGTCTAATGGTAGATTAATGTCTTTAATACTATCATGAACTTGTATTATTTAGGATTATTTACATTTACCAGTTTCTTTGACTAACTGGAAACCCCTACAAAATTTCAAACCATCATAGAAAACCCAAAGGCTATTTATAAATAAATGACAAGCATGTGGTTTAAAACAGTATTACATATATTTTAATTGCTAGAACTTTTAAATTATTTATTAAGAAATTTTATTTTTGCATATTTATAATAAGTGTAAAAAAATCAATTAAAATAAAAAATGGTATGGAAAGAAAAATTCATGCTTTTCTAAAATAAAATAGGTACTTTTAAAATTTAACACTTACACTAAATAAACTTTTTGGTAAATTATGCCTCAAGTGAAATGGTATACTAGCTAAACTATCAGCTATATGAGTTAAGTCAAGAGAATCAAATAATTTGCAATCATTATCCACAACACCCCAATTTTTTTCACTTGAAAACTCAAAGTGACCACCACCTAAAAAATAAATATAATTTAATTAAAATTTTAATGATTTTATAAATATTTAAAACATTTCTAAATTGTTTGTTCAAATCGTGGTTATTTTCCAAAACTCTTTAAAAAATGAAAAATTATTTACCTTGATAGATATTTGTGATAGGCACACGCGTTGAGTCTGACATTATTGTATCTAATGTTAATTTATTTATATTACTAAATATTTCGTAATTTTTGAATTATAAAAAGTTTATTGATTCTTAATGTTTAAAAATTAAAAAACAGAATTATAATTTTAGTTCTTATTCAATTTAATACTGGTTATTAACTGATGAATATTAGGAACAATAAAACTAGTAAATAACAAAATAGTCAAAAACTTATCCGTATTCTTATGTAAGTTATGATGAATATATAGTTTAATTTTTCAATAAATCGTCAATTTTAAATAATTTGTTGAAGATATTACCACAAAATTCTGTAAAAGTAATTAAATATTATTCTTTATCTATAAGTTTCATAGTGACCAATGAAAAATACTTTCATACTATATTCCCCCATACCCAACCTATGTCACTCTCTAATACCAACCTTCATAATTTTACTTTAATATATTATGAAAGTAATAACAAACATCTGATACGATAATAGATAGAAGTTATAGTGGTTACGATAACCAATATGTAATAATATACTGATTCAAGTTTACTAACAAATAAATAAAAATACAATACTCAAAACATATCCGGTGCTAATCAACTATTTTTTTTTTAGTTCTTAATATAAATCACTATTTTCATTCTTCATTCATTTAATAAACGCCTTAAATGTGTGATACGTATTCCTTATTTTTTATACTTAATGATCTATTTTGTTTATAGTGTGTGTAATTCTGTACCTAATGTCTGAATTTTCGTATCTTTTGTTTTTCTCTATTTTATGTATGAAATGTAATTATTTTCAAGTTATCGACTTTTTTAAACATAAATATTTTCCTTTCAATCCATAGAATATGTAATATTGTCTTTTCGATTTATAATGTTGACTTATATTTAATTAAAATAAGTAGTACTGTTAAGTATACTTCGATAATTCTGTAAATATCATGGACAATAAAAGAGGAAAACCAAAATTCATGAAAAGAAAAGCAGCACTTAACATCACTTTTTGTATGAAAAAGGAAAGAAATGCATCCAATAAAAAAGTTAGTATACAATAGAATTTTAAAGCCAGTTCAAATAGAAATGTTTTTTTATATAAATGCTAATTTATTAATTTTAATGTAAAGTTAGTAATAAATAGATATTTAATTTTAATCATTTTATTATGATATTATTGTTAATTTTGAACCAAATAATTATTTTAAATCAATTGTTAAGTATACATTAAATTTATTAGACAGTGGGATTAAAAATATTACAAAAGTTGACAAACATTACTAACTTCTTCAGTATACAAAAGAAAAGTTAAGGAAATTTAATGAATTTACTGGATATAAAAGGGGAAATGGGTATGAAACCTCTTCATGGCTGTAAGAGTTATATAAAAAAAATACCTTTTTAGATTTGAAATTGATTAGGAAAAATTATTTATTTATATTCTATCTGATAATTTCAAAGTTTGAAATGTATTCACTCTATATGCTATTATTTCAGATATTAGAAATAATTCAGAAACCATTATCCGAGAGAACACTTGATGATCAAGAGATACTGAATACTTGTAAAGATACTGTACATAAAATTACTCAAAGGTAATATTAAACATTTAAAATATTATTCACAATTTATTTGAATAATTATATTTTATTTTATAACTCAAATAATATTGAATATATTATTAATATAAAAAGTATATAAATATATATATATATATATATATATATATTTATAAAAGTTTATTATATGTATAAAAATGTATAAATATTAGTGTTGAAATAATAACAGATATATTTCCAATTTCAACAAAAAAATCAGAACTAATAATTTTGAACATTATTCAAAAGATCCATTAAATGTTTTCTATAACAACTCTCTTGTGTATTTTTCATTTTATTTTATGATTTTTTATCTATTTGGTGAAAAAACATAATGATATTTTGCAGAAATATAGCAAAATCTTTTTTATTGGAGGTGGTTATTTATTTTTTATTACATCAGTAACTTTAACTTCTAATATTAGATGACACAAAACTATTTACTTTTTAAGTTAAATGCACAACAATTTTTAATATTCTACATTTTTTTGCTTGTATTGTAATAATTTATGATAGAATGTTATAATCTACAGTGTGATTTATTAGGTATAGTACATTGATTTTTTCATAAAAATATATAGATTAAAATTTAATTTATTTTTATAAACTATTGTAAATGTCAAGTTTATTGTAAGAAAAAATTATTTCTAAAGGTTAATTTTCAATAGTTAGATGATTTATTATTTTTTTCCTATTAAATGGAAAATTATCTAAATAAAATTTTGACTACACTCAATAACCAATTTTGTATTATTACTTTAAGAGTTATTAGCATTTCAAGATTTAAAAAAGGTGATGCACGGGCTAGTTATTAGTGATGCTATTTTTATTGTATTGCACAGTTAAAAATTCTTCTATGTTGCATATCCTACTTGCCCATAACCAAAACTTATAATAACTCAAAAAGTAATCATACAATATAGGTTATCAAATTCTTAACATTTTATTTAGACTATTCTCTATTTAATAATAATAATAATAATAGAATACCATTTAACAATGTTACCCCTAATATTTACCCTTAGGATTAATTATTTCTTATAATAAAATTGATTTTTGTTTTTAAAAGTAAATTAAATGTTAATCAAAAACCACCATTTAACAAAAAAAAAATGTAATGTAGTATACTTAATAAATCATACTGTATATTTTTTCAATTTCTTTTTACTTTTTAAAAATTTTGATTGAAAATATTTGAACAAAAACCTTTTAGTTTATAATTTTGAGATAGAAAGTTTAGATATAAATTCAATAATGGATAAAATTCAGGAAGTCCATAACCAAATTTGAAAAAAAAATCAATTATTTGCATTTTAATACTTAGTTAAAGTAGGAAATTCTTGTAGCTTGAATTTAGTAATATAGCTATAATATTAATTAGGGATAGATAACTTTATTTTTTCAAAAGTTGTATTTTATTTAATAATATTGATAGAATAGAATCTTTTCAAATAAATAGATGTTTAAATGATTTTAAATCTTTCAAAAATAATAAGTAGATAATATAATACAAATACACTGCAATACCTCAGAATTAACATTTGCAAAAATATGGTTTTGTAATCATTAAATAAAAAATTAATTTTAACTTATAAAATTAATTTTTATATATATACTTTTGTTCAACTTCATTTTTTCTCTCTATTGTAAATTTATTTAATGTGTATTATTATATCTTAGAAAATGAATTTTATTCTTAAGTAAATAATATTAATAATTTAATAAACAAAAGAGTACACTTTGTGTAGTTAAAGTAATACATTTTTAAATCAATCAGTATTTTAAAAATGTTTGTTTTTTATTCAAATTTAGATTGGATCGTAAAAAAAAAGTTAAAGAAAGACTTCAAGAATTTGAAGATCCACTGGAAGTTATTGAAGCAAAATGTGAAGAGTTAGCCAAAGCCATCTTATCAGCATCAAATTTAGTGGTCTACACAGGTGCTGGGATTAGTACTGCTGCTAAAATTCCTGATTACAGAGGGTCAAATGGTATATGGACTCTTTTAGATCAAGGAAAAGATATTGGGTATGTTATCAATTAAAAGTGTTGAATATTTATTATTTTAAATAGTTTTATTGTTTAATTTAATCATGGAATTGCATATTTTAACTTTAAAAGATAATTTTTTAACTTATTTAAAAATGAATAAAGAAATTTAAATCATACTACTATTGTCTATTAATTTTAGCTTCGATACGAATCTGAGAAGGTATTAATTTTACCATGATGTGTTTTTTTTTTTTTTTTTATGTCTGTTGCCACTTTTTCTCAGCTCTCACTGGACCGATTTCTTTCAAAAATACGTCAAAAGATCACAAATCGTATCTAGTTGAAGACATTACCCTTAAAAATTGAAATAATTTCCCTCGTTCCCCGCAAATGGGGGAAATATCCAAAAAAATTACAAATTTAAAAATCGCTAATTTTCGAAATTTTTTCACTTTTTTTTCTTAAAACTTCCATAACTTTTTGAAAAATAAACAAATCAATATAATATTATTTTGCATTGAAACCTTAGATATTTCCCTTTTTATTTGAAAATCTAACACTTAACCTGCTCATTGTGGGAATTTAAAATAGCAACTTTTTTACAAAAACTAACTTTTTCAACTTAATATTTGAAAATGTTCCGGAAATACTGCGTCCTTCAAACATATATCAAATTAAAGCTTATTTTATGTATTATAAAATGAAAATAAAAAATTTGTCCCGACACTTTTTTTTCTACATTTAAACGGCTGCCGTAGTTAAAAAAACACTATTTTTGTGTTAAAATTTTCGATTTTCGATTTTAAATTTTCAACTTAAAAATGCTATAACTTTTTGAAAAATGTATATATCAGCACAAATTTTTTTTTTCTAAATACATTATAAGTACATCTTTCATTTGACATACTTTTTATTAAAATTGGACAATTTCCCCTTATATAGGGGGCGATCAAAACTTGAAATATTGTAAAAAACATAGATCTTTTTCAACTGATCTTTTGAAAATGTTCCAGAAGTACTGCGTCCTTTAAACATATATCAAATCAAAGGTTATGTTATATACTATCAAATGAAAAAAAAAAATTTGTCCCGACATCTTATCTTCTATGTGCAAATGGCTGTCGAAAATTTAAAAAAAAATGTAATGTTTGCGATAAAAATTATCTTTTATCGGGATGTTTTTTTGTACTTAAAACTGCCATAACTTTTTCAAAAATGAACAAATAAAAATAATATTTTTTTGTATTGAAACCTTAGATATTTCCCTTTCATTTGATATAATTTTTTTTGAAAATCTAACACTTATTCTGCTCACTGGGGCAATTTAAAATAGTAACTTTTTTCACACAAATCTAAAAAAAAATGATTTTTAGTTTCACTTGAATTTAACAATTGATTTTTACAATTAAAATCAAATTTTATAATACGCTCAATTGAGTAGATCTTTTTAACAACTTTTTTTTTATTGGTTTTTTTAGTTAATGTAAATCATTAAAATTAATGCAGTTCTGTATATTTCAAATGTAGAATTTATCCCGACGACCTATCTTCTATGCGCATATGGCTACCGTATTCAAAAATATGCTATTTTTGTGTTAAAATCCTGGGTTTTGTATTTTATTTTATTTTAAAATATCTTATAAGGGCAATACACTGCCCTATTTTTTTATAATTATTATTTTTATAATAGGCTAAATTGAATAACTTTTTTTTATTGGTTTTTTTAGATATATATTCATTAAAATTAATTAAATTCTGAATATTTCCATTGTAGAATATTTTTAAACACCAAAAGTTAATTATTAATAATTACTATGATTTATATTTAAGTGATCTATTACGATAAAAATGAAAAAAAAAAATAGAACTTTTCTGATAAATTTACAGTAAATAGTAATTATACAATTTGCTGACTGCATATTAATCTTAACAATTTCCTATTTTTCTATTTGATGATATCAATTTCAAATTTGTAAGTTGAGCTAAAAGTTATGGTAATAAATTCCTTTTTTTTTTATTGTATACTTTCACTTAAAACATATTAAAAATCAATAATAACTTGAAAACAATTAATTATAAAAAATATATAATATATTAGTAAAAAAGAATTACTAATCTGGATATAATTAAGGAAGTAGAAGTTGTTGTTGCTTTTGTAATTATCCACCAATTTTTTAGAATTAAACACTATCTACAGATTTGCATCGAAGCGTTTCTTATGATAGTGATTTTAATCACTGTCAGATTAAATCTATACTGGACCCAACTATGCAACGTCCCCACTNAATCACTATCAGATTAAATCTATACTGGACCCAACTATGCAACGTCTCCAATTTGCTGCGATCCCACTGTACTGGGTTTTTAATTTCTAAGCTAAACTTTAAAATTATATTTTCAATTATTTATTATACCAAATTCTTATTTAATTTCATAGTTGTATTTTAAACTTTTTAATTTGTTTAAATTCCTTAATTAACAGGTAAAATATGTTTTATAGATGTCATGATTTAAGTCAAGCTGAACCAACTCTTACTCATATGGCATTATATAGATTGTATCGTGAAGGATTGTTAAGACATGTTGTTTCTCAAAATTGTGATGGATTACATTTGAGAAGTGGCTTGCCAAGACCAGCTTTATCAGAAGTTCATGGAAATATGTTTATTGAAGTATTTGATTATTTTATTTTAAAACAATTAAATACTTAAATAGCCATTTATTTCCAGGTATGCATTAATTGTAAACCAAATAGACATTACCTACGTATGTTTGATGTTACGGAACATACAGCAAGGTTTAATCATAAAACTTTAAGATTATGTTATGCGTGTCATAAACCATTAAAAGATACTATTGTGCATTTTGGCGAACGAGGCAAACTTCAATGGCCAATCAATTGGTCCACAGCATGTAAACATGCTGAAAAAACTGATGTTATTTTATGTTTAGGATCCAGCTTAAAGGTATTGTATTTTTTAAGAATACAATCATACATTTTTTTTTAATATTAAATTAACCTACTATTAAAAAAAATTTTTCCAATAGTATGAGAACTATTTTGAAAATCAAATAAAATAATTATTTTTAAAAAAGCTTTTATAAATGCCAAAAGTAATTAGAATTCTTCTCATGAAAAAAATGTTGATGTCGATTTATGGTAACCCTATGTTAGGTAGCCAGGAGGGGTGGTCACTCATTCAAACATTTTGTGAATCGGTATTAATTCATGTTACTTGTCTTTAGAAGAGTAAACATGTAACTATATTATTACAAATTATATAAATAACAAACCTTCACAAAGTCTTCACGTTATACAGCCCAAACTCATCTTTTGAATTTGAATAAAAAAAAAAAAAAAACTAGGTCATATTATTTAGCTTTTAAGTAATTTTGAGCCGATACATTGTGATTCTGCTTATACTGCTGTATTATACAGCAGTATGATTTATAATAATGGCTGCAAAAAATAATGTCTAGCAGTTCCAGGGCAACACACAGATATATCAGTTGGTGAAAAAAAGGTATGCTTAGAAACCTTATTATGTATTAGTACCCCAGCATTTTTTAAATTTCACACATTTTTTAATGTGATTTATTAATAAAAAAAATATTAATTTTCTAGATGACAATCATAATACTTTTAGCAAACCCCAAGATTGTGACTGAATACATACCTACGATTCAAATAAATAACATAATAAAATTAATACTCAATTATCAATTGCCCAAATCTACCAGAGTTTTTTTATATAATATAAAAAAAAAAAAAATTATAAACCAATTTCTTTAACTTCATTTTCAATTGAATACCAATAATTAACCTTTTATTTGATAATTATTTAAGGTTTTGAAAAAATATCCATGGCTATGGTCTATGGACAGACCATTAAAAAAAAGACCTAAATTGTTCATTATAAATCTTCAATGGACACCGAAAGATGACCAAGCCACTTTAAAAATAAATGGTATTTTTATTTTTTATCAATTTTCTTTTATTCTTTCATTTAATTTCTATTTATTCTAGGTAAGTGTGATAATATTATGTCTAAAGTAATGTCTATTTTGAATTTGGATATACCGAAGTATCAACGTTGTCTTGATCCAATATTTCATCATGCTACATTGTTAGTATCTACTGAAGAACATACTACTGTACATCCGGTCTTAGCAGGGCCAACTGATGATGTTCAAAGTGACCCCGCTATATCTGAAAAATGTGAAAAATTTGAGTTAGATATTAGCAATTTTATTAATAATGCCAAAATGTGTTCAGGATCAAGTGACCTAACTCAACCAATTGATCTCAATAGTTTATTAAAATTTGAAAATGCTTCCTTAATAGATGAGCAAAAAGAATGTTTGAATTCTCCATCTTCTTCAAACATGGAGCTCATTCCATCAATTAGTAATTTTTGGAGACCTTTTATTGAAGGTATAGAACAACAATCATTAGACAATCCAAATATGATGTCATTGATCGATCCATTAGTACCATATTTAAATCCATTTTTCATTAATAATATGGAAACCTTAGGTTTATCACCAACTCCAGTAGATCAACTTTATAAAACTTTTGTTTATCAAGCATGTATAGGCCTAGCAGCCGTTGAAAAACTTCAATTAGAAAAAAAACAATTAAACGGGATTGATAAAAAAAATATAGATGTAACTGAAGATAAAGATGATGCTAAAAAATCAGATGTCTCTATTAGTCGCTATTGCACATTTTGTCATCCTGTCTACGGTTCAACAAAATGTTTATTTTATCACCGTTATGAAGAAACATTTAAAGATAATGCAACAGCTTGTTTATGTTGTGATGATGAATCGGAAGATGAAGATGAAAATGAAATAAAAATTGATGTATTAAATGATAAAAATGAGATAAAGATGGATGAAATGAGCGATAAAAATGATGAAATTATTGAAAAAGTTAAAGTAACAGCTGGCTGGTTTGGAAAAGGTTACAGAAAAAGAATTAAAAAAAAAAAATAAATCAATTACCATTCCATTAAATTTTCATTACTTCAATCCTTATTTCAACTTAAAAAAATTCATACTATTTCTATGTTTAGTATTTTGTTTGATAACAAATTTTTTAGTGTTAGTTTATAGTATTTTTTTTCTTGAATGAACTGTTATACTAGAAATCGCAATATAAAAATACTAATAATATAGTTTATTATTATTATTCTAAGCTATATTAGAACAGAATTTTAATAATATAATTATGAATGTTATAAATTATTACTATTGTGGGTGTCAATAACTTTAGGAATAATGTATCGGATTTCTAAATCCATTAAAATATTAACTCGTATGAGAAAGCTAACATTTAAAATTTTACTTAGAGTATTTTTCTAATCAATTATTTGTAAGTATTTTTTAGTCTTGTGTAATTTTCTATAATGTAATGAAATTTTGTATAGTTAAATTTATTTACCATACTAAATTGACATCACTTTTTTCTTTAATTTTTACATATTTGAATTTTTTTACAAGTTGACTGCCACTTTGTTTTATTTTAATTTTTTTTTTTTTTTTTTTTTTTTACTTATTACTTTATTATTGTTAGTAATTATTTTTACTATAGTGTAATGTAACAATTATACTAGACTAAAGGTCATTTAAATTGTAAGCTTTAAATTATAATTTACTAAAGTGCAATATGTGCATTGTTATGTTTGTTTAATGTATTGATATACTAATAATTTTTTTACACATTATAATTTTGTGTAGATTCAATTATTTTTATTTTATTTTTTTTACCATAAGAAAAAAAAGGAAGTGTATTACATTTATAAGTGTTAAAAGTTTTGGGTTTTTAAATAAATATATATATTTTTTTTTACTTAACTTATCTTTTAAATTAATTTTTATTTCCTTTTCAACTTTGGTTAATTAAACAAAACCCACCCAACCCCTCAAAAATAATTTTGTAAAATTCACTCGTGTTCTTAAATTTTCGAAGAATGGTTCATCGGGTAAAAAAATAATAAGCATAAACAAAATTTTTTCAATATTTTTTTCTATCATATCGTTAAACTAAAAATAATGGTTTCCATTAAAGAAAATTAAAGTTTAAGTATTTTATTCTTGAAGATATAAAAATAATAATTTAACAATATACTATAGAATTTTTGAAATCAAATAATATTTTCCTATGCTACAATTAAAAATTTTCAATAGTTTCCAAGAAAATTGTTAAGTATATTATCCTGAAGACGATGTCTCACTGCCATAATTTTAGGCTTAAGTGATCTAGTGTCTAAAGTCTAAAGTGATCGTAGAAATTTGAAATATTGAGGATATTTAAAAATCAATATTTTGAAATGTTTGTAATGGGCTTTTTTTATTGAGATTTATAGTTTGACTGTAACATTTTTGTAAAGATATAGTTTTTTTTTTTTTTAAACTTAAACAGTTTATTGCTGAATAATCATATCTTAAAAAGTCCATTACAATAATTTCCAAATGTTACATTCTGCGCCTTCCCGAAATTTCAAAACTCCAAGATGAAATCTAACAGGATATAATAACTTATAAGTCAAACATAAAAGTGAAGGATGAATGTAAAAAACTGCGCTCTTTAGTCGAGTGGTCAAAAATCGTACCACAAATAGCGAGTTGCGTCAGTGACCATGGCGTTATCTTAATGACCATTATAGCGGCGATTTCAATTCTTCGAAAAATGGAGATATTTATATGCAACAGTAAAGCATTATTTGATTTTACAATTATCAATTAATTGATTTTAAAATCATCAATAAGTTTTATGTAAGAAGTAGGCACTATCTAATACTTTTACATCAATAGTATTCAGCAAGTTTTAGCTTCGATGCGAAGCTGAGAAGGTATTGGTTTTACTAAGATGTGTTTTTTTTTTGTGTCAGTTACCACTTTTTCTCAGCTCTCACCGAACCGATTTCTTTCAATGATACGTCAAAAGATCACAAATCGTATCTAGTCGAAGACATTACCCTCAAAAATTGAAAAAAATTCCCTCGTTCCCCGTAATTGGGGGAAACCTCCAAAAAAATTACAAATTTAAAAATGTCTAATTTTCGAAATTTTTTCAATTTATTTTACTAAAAACTGCCGTAACTTTTTTAAAAATAAACATATCAATATAATTCTTTTTTTTATAGATGCATGATGTCATTACCTATCATTTGGTATATTTTTTTTATAAATCTGACTTTTTACCTACCCACAGGGGGGGATTTAAAATGACAACTTTTTTACAAAAAATTAATTTTTTCAACTCAATTTTTGAAAGTGTTCCGGAAGGTCTGATTCTTTTATATATATCTTAAATTAGAGCTAATGTAATATACTTTATTATGTAAAAAAAAAATTTCGGACTTTATTTTATCTTCACGGTAAAAGTGGCTACCGAATGCTATTTTTGTGTGAAAATTTTCGATTTTGTATTTTACATTTTTGACTTTATTATGCTATAACTTATTGAAAAGTGTATTGATCAATATAATTTTTTTATGGGAAATACTATTTTTTAATAATCCCTTTTTCATTCGACATACTTTATCTTAATCAGGATATTAATAAGGAACTAGCAGTTTATGAAGCTTTTGGAATAATCCACCAATTTTTTAAAATTAAACACTATCTAAAGATTTGCATCGAAGCGTTTTTTTTTTATAGTGATTTTAATCACTGTCAGATATCATTATACTTGATCCAACTATGCCACGTCACCACTGTGCCGCGACCCCCCTGTGCTGGGTTTTTATAACTTGATCTAAGCGGTTTTTTGCTTTATGAATTTTCGACTATTTTTACTGGCTACTGTTTTCTAGATTCGATGCGGCGCTGAGAAGGTATTAATTTTACTATGATGTGTTTTTTTTTTGTATCTGTTACCACTTTTTTTCAGCTCTCACCGAACCGATTTCTTTCAATGATACGTCAAAAGATCACAAATCGTATCTAGTCGAAGACATTACCCTCAAAA
This sequence comes from Daktulosphaira vitifoliae, assembly GCF_025091365.1. Classification (NCBI taxonomy): domain Eukaryota; kingdom Metazoa; phylum Arthropoda; class Insecta; order Hemiptera; family Phylloxeridae; genus Daktulosphaira; species Daktulosphaira vitifoliae. The sequence continues at coordinate 31,227,880 of NW_026099575.1, forward strand.
ATTGAAAAAAATTCCCTCGTTCCCCGTAAANAGATCACAAATCGTATCTAGTCGAAGACATTACCCTCAAAAATTGAAAAAAATTCCCTCGTTCCCTGTAAATGGAGGAAATCCTAAAAAAATTACAATTACAATCGATAATTTTTGACATTTTTTCTTCTTAAAACTGCCATAACTTTTTTAAAAAAGAACAAATCAATACAATTTTTTTTTATAAATACCTTAGGTATTTACCTATCATTTTATATATTTTTGTGAATATTTGACCTTTTAGCTGTCCGTAGGGAAATGGCAACTTTTTCACAAAAAATTAACTTTTGAAAATGTTCCGAAAATATTAACACTTTAATATACACCTTAAATTAAAGCTTATGTAATATACTTCATTTAAAAAAAAAAATTGACCTCTGTGAACTTGTCTTCGTGGTGAAAATAGACATCAACGTTAAAGAAAAACGTACGATTTCCGTGAAAAAGTTATCGATTTTATATGGTTTAAATAAAAATTAACCACGTACACCTAAACGTTGAAGTTTTGATAAACATTGGAAAAATACGCACTATAGAAAGTGTAATAATTCTTAGCAGCGCGCGAGTATTACATTTAGTATATAGTTAGATATCTATACCCAATGAAATTATGTTACTAATAAAACACAAATGAATGCTACTGACTGATAGGCGACGTAAGACTGTCAATTTACGAATTAGTGATGGGTCGTTCACGAACGAACGGGTCTTTTTGAACGGGTCATATCAGAGAACGAGTTGATCCGGATTGCAAAAAAAATAGATATCGTTCATTCGTTCGTTCGTTTCACGCAATATATCGGACACACTGTTTCATGATTCGTTCATTTAGATTTTAGATAGGATGTGCTGCTATAACTGATTGATATTGATAAATATTGAATTTGTTATCCTAGTCCGTCTTACTCTACTTAAATAATATTTAAAGGGGGCCAACCCTTTAAAATAAATTTCAGACAGAATAAATTTATTTCTCGCGTTAAGATAGCTCCTATAAGTATTCCAGTATGGAAAATGTTAAGAGAGAGATATGTCAATAATAAGTTATTAATTCAAACCCACGAGAAAGCGATTTTTGAGCTAGGAATAGTACATTAAGAGTCTGCTGTTAAACTAAGAGAATTTCTGGATTCTTTAGTCTGTCGTATTAGTGCATTAAAAATGTTAGAAGAAAAACCTGAAGAATGGGGGCCGATTTTAATGCATTTAATCTCTATTAAACTTAATAGAAATACGCTAATTAGATGGGAAGCAGAATAATCCCAATATAGAATAGCACGCGTATCCGAATTTATTGAATTTTTGGAAAATGGAGTAAAAGTATTAGAAACGTCCAAAAATATTTATTCACGCGGTAACCAACAACTTGGTAACCAAAATATGTTTATCAAACAAAATAAGTATAGATAAGCTGCAGTAACAACTACGCAAGTATTAAAATGTTATGTCTATGATTTGCCATATACAATACAAGGTGATTTTTTTATCATAGCCCACTCAATTACTTACAGAATAAATATATTTAAACATTTTTTTTTTTTTTTGGTTATCTTTAGTTACACATTATTTTTTAATTATTAACTATGTAATACTTTTTAAGTTCATCCCTTATGCCTTGTAAGGATGTCAATTTTGTTTTTTTAAATGGAAACATATATTTTTAATTTAATACATTTTTTTAGTTTTTAATTTAATAGTAAATGACATTTGAATTTTGAATATAACTTAATTCGTTTATTAGATATAAACATTTAAAGTTTCAAATTTTTGAGTTAATATAAATGTATAATACACAAGGTATTACAAATACAGGTAGCTAATTGGTTTTTCATGAAATCAATATTCGCAGGTACACAGCAATGTTATTAGCAATGAAATTCATAAATTCACTAACTGACTCTATAGGAGGTACTAAAAAAATATTACTTCAGCGGTTACGGTAGTAATTACATCGCACATTAATTTATTCAAAATAGAAGTACAATCTGTGGTTGTTCCGAAGATAACAGGATTTATTCCGTCGAATGATATAAAAAGTAAATTCCGGAAGGTATTTTATTAGCGGATGCGTCTTTCACAGTATCGCAAAAAATAGACTTATTATTTGAAGTAGGTCACTTTTTTTATGTTTTATGCGCGGGTAAAATTAAATCGTCCGATGATAGACCAATATTTCAACAAACACAGTTTGGTTGGGTAATTGCAGAAGTAGTAAATTCGGGTTGTAATGAAGCGTATTATTCTATTAGTTGTTCGGCAGTGATTGATGACGAAAATCAATTAGAAAATATGTTATCTAAATTTTGGTGTTTGGAAGAAGTAGGAACAGCCGCACCTCTAACGTTCGAAGATAAAAAATGTGAAAGAGTTTTTCGAAAATACGGTTAAGCGAGACAATGTCGGTAGATTTATGGTATATTTACGTTTTAAAGAAGGTAAAAATTATAAATTAGACGAATCTTACGAGATAGCAAAAAAGAGATTTTTAAATATGGAAAGAAAGCTGCAAAAAGACGAAAAGTTAAAAAAGGAATATAGTAAATTTATTATAGAATATGAAATATTGGGTCATATGCAGAAAATTAGTGAAAAGGAACCTATAGTTGGGGAAAATATATGTTATTTACCGCACCACGCTTTGTATATTATAATTATAATAGCACAACAACACGACTTCGTGTGGTGTTCGATGCGTCGTGTAAAACGTCATCTGGTAAGTCACTGAATGACGTACTATTAAAAGGTCTCGTCTTACAGGACGATATGATTTTTATTTTAATATACGTTTTAGAAAACATGGAGTTGCTTTAACTGCAGATATAAAAAAAATGTATCTACAAATTAATTTAACTCATGAACATGGTGATTACCAATGAATATTATGGAGAGAAAATCCAACAATGCCCATAGGATCTTATAAATTAACAACAGTAACATATGGTATGAGCCCTTAGTCGTTTTTAGCAACTGCTTGTTTACGAACTTTTTAGCTAGTCAGGAAGAAAATTATTATCCATCAGCTTGTTCTGAAATCAAAAATAATTTTTACATGGACGACTTTTTAGTAGGCACAGACACTATTGAATCGGCTGTTTAGTTACGCGACGATCTTATCGGTATATTTCAACGAGCCAGTATGTCGCCGTGCATGTGGTTATCGAATAAAAACACAGTTGTATACGACACGGTTGAAAATAAAAATAACGATCGTGTATTTGAATCAACGATTACAATAAATATAGTTTAAAAAACTAAAAAAACACGCTTTTAAAGCACATCGAGCTAAAAAGTTAAAAATAATTTTTAAAATAAGTTTAAAATAATTATGAACAAAAAATACTAGTATTATTGTGATAAAAGCGTGGGTGCTTTGTGCCATATTTTTCGTATATTGAGCGCCCGACGCTTTTATCACAATAATACTAGTATTTTTTGTTCATAATTATTTTAAAAATTATTTTTAACTTTTTAGTTCGATGTGCTTTAAAAGCGTGTTTTTTTAGTTTTTTAAACTATATTTATTTTTTACTTTTTAGTTTCATGTTATGATAGTAGTTACTATCAATATCATGGTTGTTACGGGTAACGAAAAATCAGGGTTCGATTCCGGGAAGGGAGTCTGAGAAACGGCTACCACATCCAAAGAAAGCAGTAGGCGCGTAAATTACTCACTCCCGGAACATGGAGGTAGTGACGAAAAATGACGATAC